>NC_047656.1:2590237-2781867 GCF_902201215.1 Prunus dulcis | reverse complement strand
ACCCTTGAAAGGAGATCCGGACAAGAGGGATACCAGAAAATATTGTGCCTTCCATGCGACACATGGGCACAATAAGAATAATTGCTTTGCTTGGAAAGCGCATCTCGAAGAACTCGTGAGAGAAGGTCATTGCACGGAGTTCATCGCGAGGCAGGCCATCCAGCAGATAGAAGACCGCGATACCTCCAAGGAGCCACCCCAGAAGGTCATAAGGATTAACACAATCCTAGTCGACTCCGAGGAGTCCGGACTGGCCAACAAAGAAAAGAAGAGGAAGATCAAACAGGCTACTATGATCTCCCAAGTCTCAACTAGCTTCTCACTGGCAGAAGAAGATCCCGTGATCGGCTTCCAAAAAAAAGACTTAATCGGCCTTGATCTACCACACAATGACGCCCTTGTCATCAGCATTCAAATCGCTCAGGCCATGGTCGACCGAGTCCATGCAGATGAGGGAAGTGCAGCCAACATCCTACAATTGGCAGTCATCCAACAGATGGGCTTAGAGGCAAAGATCAATAAATCAGCCAAGTCGCTGACTGGTTTCAATGGCGCAACGACAGTTACCGTGGGCACGATAGATCTCGACGTCTACTCTCCACCTGTAATCAGCTCACAAACGTTCATGGTCATTGATGAAGTATCACCCTACAATGGCATTCTAGGCCGACCATGGATCGGCAAGATCAATGCCATCACCTCCGCCACACATCAGAAGATTCGTTACCCAGTTCCTGGGGGCGGTATCAGCCAGATCAACAGCGATCAGACAATGGCGAGGAAATGCTCACCTCAAGGGCTGAAGAAAGGCAAGCAAACACAGTTCCTCCCTGTGAATCAGGCAGATCTAAAGGGAGTAGAACAAGCAGAGGAGAAAGCAGATCCCGTTTCTTACGGCCGAGCAGACCAGAAAGAAAAGGGAATAGCTACTCCCTAGTAGCAATCAAAGAATCAGGACCAAGTCGAGGGAATCCGTCCGGAGGTCTCTCCGGAAGAAGGATGGAAGCCCAAAGAGGACGTTGAGCTAGTACCCCTTGATCCTGACAAGCCAGAGAGAAAAGCGCGGATCGGCTCGCGCCTAAGCCATGAGGAAAAGATAGAGCTTGCAGCCTTCCTCCGGAACAACAAAGACGTATTTGCATGGTCGCCATCCGACATGCCTGGCATCGATCCCCAGATCATCTGCCATCGCTTACACGTCAACCCAGCCATCAAACCTGTAGCGCAGAAGAGACGCAACTTCGCCCCCGAGCGGGTTGCTATCATTGAAGCCGAGATCGATAAGCTTCTAGCTGCTGGTTTCATTCAAGAAATCTCCTACGCAGAATGGCTGGCGAACGTTGTTCTAGTGGCAAAAAAAGATAAAGGTCTGTGGAGAGTGTGCGTCGACTACACCGACCTCAACAAGGCATGCCCTAAAGATAACTTTCCCCTGCCTAGAATTGATCAGCTCGTCGATTCAACTTCCGGCAACCAACTGCTAAGCTTCATGGACGCCTACTCCGGCTACAACCAAATCATGATGCATGAAGATGACAAGGCTAAAACCTCTTTCATCATCGAAAGAGGTACATACTGCTACAAAGTCATGCCCTTTGGGCTGAAGAACGCCGGAGCAACCTACCAAAGGCTGGTGAACAAAATTTTCAAGGAGCAAATCGGCAAGACTATGGAGGTCTACGTAGACGACATGCTAGTCAAAGCTCCCGAGCGAGCAGACCACATCAAGAACCTTGCCGAGGCATTCAGCCTACTCCGAAAATACAACATGAAGTTGAACCCGAGCAAATGCACGTTTGGAGTCTCGTCCGGCCGATTCCTAGGATACTTAGTCACCCAAAGAGGAATTGAGGCACATCCAAATCAAATCAAGGCTATACTCAACATGAAGTCACCTGCCACAACAAAGGAGATACAAAGTCTAACGGGTAGGGCGGCAGCTCTCAACCGATTCCTCTCAAGATCTACCGACAAGTGCAGGCCATTTTTTAAAGCCTTGAAGAAAGGACACAGGGACAAGTGGGATGATGAGTGCGAAGTAGCTTTTCAAAACTTGAAAACCTACCTCACTTCACCTCCCTTACTCTCAAAACCGATACCAGGCGAAGACTTGTACATCTACCTGGCGGTGTCCGACTCAGCTGTCAGCTCAGCTCTAATCCGAGAAGAGCTGGGGGCACAACATCCGGTATTCTACACTTCAAAAGCTCTCCTCGATGCAGAGACTCGCTATCCGAAAATGGAGAAGCTCATTTTTTTGCTTGTAGTTTCCGCGAGAAAACTAAGGCCCTACTACCAAGCACACCGGATAATTGTCATGACAGAATTTCCTTTGAGATCGATCCTCTACAGCCGCGACGCTTCTTAGCGACTCATGAAATGGGCTATCGAACTCAGTCAATACGACCTCCTCTACCGGCCGAAGACTGCTATAAAAGCTCAAGCTTTAGTAAATTTTGTTGTAGAGTTTACTCCGACAACCAAAGAAGAGAAGATGGTCACGAAAAGCAAGGAAAAAGCAGACACCTCCCTCATCGATTCGAACCTACCTAATGACATGTGGTAGCTGCATGTAGACAAAGCATCAAATCACAAAGGAGCGGGGGCAGGCGTTGTCATAATCACCCCAGACGGAACTTTGTTGGAACAAGCCATCACACTAGGGTTTTTTGCTTCAAACAACGAGGCAAAATATGAGGCATTGCTCGAAGGATTGCTCCCAGCAAAAGAACTATAGATCAAGAGCTTGGCCATATACTCATACTCTCAGCTGATCACGAATCAAGCCTAAGGCGATTACATGGCAAAACATCCAAAAATGGTCTAGTACCTCGACAAAGTCCAAGGACTTTTGAAAGAATTCCCTACTTTCACCATCTAACAAGTTTCGCAGGCAGAGAAAACTCATGCAGATGCATTGGCGAGCCTAGGATCACCTTGACAGGCCAAGCATCAAAGAAATAGAGCCAATCAACACAATGCAGATCGATGAAGACCCCAGCTGGCAAGACCCCATCATCAACTACTTGGTGAATGGAAACCTGCCAACAGATAAGTCCGAAGCTAGGAAAGTCCAACAGAAAGCCACGAGATACTACGTACAAGGCGACAAGCTCATTTAACAAATCATACTCCATCCCTCATCTCACCTGCATAAAGTACCCTCAAACACTCGAGGTCCTTTGCAAAATTTACGACAGCGAGTGTGGCAACCACTCTAGGGGCAGATCACTTGCCTAGAAGGCTTTAAACATAGACTATTTCTTGCCTACCATGCGCCATGACTCAACTGAATATGTCAAAAGATGTGATCGCTGCCAACGGTATAAGCTAGTTCCTAATCTGCCTGTCGAAATCTACCATCCGCAGAATAGTCCATGGCCTTTCATGCAATGGGCCATCGACTTAGTAGGCTCCATGCCACCGGCACTTACCAAGAAAGAAATGATGAACGTCACCACTGATTACTTTACTAAATGGATCGAGGCCAAAGCTCTATCCTTTACTAAAGAAGCCGATGTGGAACGATTTATCTGGAGAAACATTATTTGCCAGTTTGGTTGCCCACAATCGCTAGTTACCGATAATGGTTCACAATTCATCAGCAAGCAGATCACCGCATTCTTCAAAAAATACGGCATCAAGCAGCATTTGTCTACCCCGAGATATCCTGCGGGCAATGGCCAGGCCGAGGCATCTAACAAAGTAATACTAGATTGTCTGAAGAAGAGATTAGAAGGCGCCAAAGGAAAATGGGTAGATGAGCTCCCCGGAGTACTATGGGCTTATCGCACCACCAAGTGGAGATCAACTAGCGAAACCCTCGCCTATGGAACTAAAGCGATCATTCCTCCTCACATCACTGTCCCCTTCTTAGGCATTGAACTGGGCAGTATTGAGCAAAACTCTGAGCAGATGAGGCTTAACCTTGACTTACTTGAAAGCGAGCATGGGAAGGCCATTGTCCGAGTCGTCTCCTATCACCAGCGGTTGAAGTCTTACTATGACAAAAGAGCCAAGATTAAACAGTTTCAACTAGGCGACCTTGTGCTAAGAAAGACCTTCATCACTGCACAAAGACAAGGTTACAAAAAGATGAAACCCAATAGGGAAGGCCGTTACGTGATTAGCTGGTCCGAAGACAAATGAAGCTATATGCTTGACACCATGAAAGGGAGGGAGATTCCAAGACAATGGAATGCCTGCCACCTCCAAAGATATTATCCATGACCCTTCTCCTACCTGCTCAGTCCCCAGCAAATGACTGAGCACTACACATTTTTGAAGAAGATAAGTAACTACTGCAAATCCCAGAATGTGCCACAACAAAACAAGGTTGCCCATAAGCAGCGTCCTTCAGGAGACTCAGAGCGATGACTAAAAGCGTCCTAAGGGAGACGCAGGGTGCGCTAGAAATTTCCTTAGGGAAGTATCCAAGTTACTATCTGTTTCCTAAGGGGGACATGATAGTCATACAGTTGCTCATAAAAAGTGTCCTAAGGGAGACGCAGGTTGACGACCAGAAGCATCATTTGGGAGATGCAGCCCGCAAAGCAGCGTCCTAAGGGAGACGCAGGGTGCGCTAGGAATTTCTTAAAAGGAGGTCTCCATGCTTCCTGCGGGAAGTATCTAGGTTCCTACCCGTTTCTTAAGGGAGGCAGGATAGTCAAACAGTTGCCCATAAGCAGCATCCTAAGGGAGACGCAAGGGAGACGATCAGAAGCATCCTTCGGGAGATGCAACCCGCAAATCAGCATCCTAAGGGAGCAACAGGGTGCGCCAGAAATTTCCTGTGGGAGGTATCCAGGTTTCTATCTGTTTCCTAAGGGGGGCAGGATAGTCATAGAGTTGTCCATAAGCAGGGCAACGACCAGTAGCATTCTAAGTGTTCTATGAAAAATACAAAATATCCCAGAGTCCCTCAAGGGGGACCTTTGCCCAAATCCTAAAGGAAAGGCACAACCAAGACACTAGCTAGTTACTCAAGTAGTTCACAAAACAACATGCAAATTGAAGTTGAAAAAATAACTGAAATTTCCATAGTAAAGTGACCAACCGGCCAAGTTCAACAAAAAGAAGATGGTCAAGCAAGACCAATTATTCTAAACAAAGAGCAGACTACAAAAGCTGAAAAGAAATAAAGGAGTCTTCATCTACTCCAAGACGCTAGCAGGAGAACCTTGATCTGCAGTCTCTTCGGCATCCGCTTGATCAGCCACACTCTCAGTAGCTCCACCTGCCTAATCTGCAACATCTGCCACCACCTCTTTTTTGAAGCAGATGAAATGTTGCTTCCCTTTGTTTTTGCAAGGAATGACTTGAAAATGCATCAAGATCGCCAGCTTGATGGATATGATCAACCAACTTGAAGCAAGCAGACGGGCTTGATGGGAAGTTCGTCTTCAGTAGATCAGACACACCTGCATCCCATGCAGGGCTGGACTTGTCCACCTTGGAATCAGCCTCTAATGTTATAGAAGAACCTTTCACTCGGGCATATGACTCTCTCGCCTTCTTGGCCGCCGCCATCCTCACCTCCAAAGGATTCAATGACGACGAATCAAATTCAAGCTTGACTGCTCCTCACTTAACAGTTGGATCATGATGGTTGGGTGGATGAGCAAACCTCCCAGTTCGACCTCCATCCTTTGATTGGTGCAGACGACCCAAAACTTTGGAAAAGAACATCTGCATCTCTTTTCCTCCAAGCAAGTGAACTCGATCACACACAGACCACTTCAAGGAGCAGATCACTGTCTCCAAGCTTGTCTGCAGGAGGTATGAGTGGAACATCCTTGATATTGTGCATAATGCCAATCTTCTTGCTATCTGCACCAATGAAATGTTTAACTCTAGCTGATGATAGAGGAACAACTCTAACTTAAGTCTTCTCAGCAGAAGGGATCCTTAGCTTCTTCCTCAACAGGGACATATCCTTCGCCAGCAAAGTTGCAGCTTCATTTCTTGAAGACTTGACATCAGCCTTCCTTTTAGAGGATCATCAGAGTCCAAACCATTCTGCTTCCATCTCTCAACACCCTGGGCAGGGGGCAGACCACAAACTTTTTCCCGATACTCGTTCAGCAGCAACCAGTGGCCACCGTCTCTCCAACTGTCTTCGGCCCCAGTCAAGATGTCAACTAGCTTGGTCCTACCCAGCTAGTCCTCGCCGCGAAAAAGAGAAGATGAAGAAAAAATATACATGCTCAACTTACCTTGGGATGCAGGGTAACTCCTCTCTTCGACTAGTACACATTCTTCAAGATCTTTCTCAAGCTAGAAAGTAGAGAAGTTAAGTTTGCGATGTGAGAAAGAGTGAAGAGAATCCCTGTATTTATACAAGTTGGACAATGGGGGTCAAGAAGGAACCGCAAGCTCATTCCTACTGGGAATCCAACTCCAACAACAGTCAGAAGCCTACACCAATTGGGAAGCCGATTTGCAAAAGGAGTCCAACTCACAGAATAAAGCCTAGACACAATTGGAGAGCCAGAAAAATAATTTCATCTCCTACATGCCACACAAGCGCCACGCAGAAGCTGGGGGACATTTGTGGGAGCAAATATTTCTGTCTCCAATCACGGCACGCCACATGGAAAAGAAGATTATCTCTTAAATTAGTTAATTGAACCAGTTTATCTGGCCAATTAATTAATAGGGATAAATATCTTAATTAATAGGATATTATTTTTATTTAATAAGATAATATCATTAATTCAGATATTATCCTAATAAAGAGAAGATAATATCGTTATTTCAGATATTATCCTAATAAAGAGAAGATAATATCATCAAATCAGATATTATCTTCAATAAAGAGATATAATCAAGTCCGACTCGATCCCTACGAACTTGGGTAAAGAATAAACTCAGGATATTCTCTACGAAACCCTAGCCCTGAGGCTCCTATAAATAGACGACCTCATTCATCATTCAAGGTACATCTAAACCGACATCTAAACCTACTCCTAATACTCGAGAAAAATACCCGAAGCTCTCTCTCCCTCTCCACTCTCCATATTTTCTCCACACGGCTCTGGCCACCACACACGGCTCCCGCCACCCGGTTCACACTATACATAAACTCTGTACCCTTTGCTTAGCTATTGTTTTCCTACAAACACTCGAACTAACTTAGGCATCAGAGGGCCTTTGGCCAACACCCATCGGGTGTGGTCTATTTACTCCAATTTTTTTTTTTACAGGAATCGAGGAAGAGAGAGAAGGAAGATGAAATGTTGAAGGATCTAGAAGCGAATATTCTCCCGCGAGATTATTTGCACAAACATGCCCCGATTGGTTTTTGGAGGCATGGAACTGGAATTGGAACCGGCCAAAATCGATCAGGTTTGATTTTTTATTGGTTGACTTTTTGGTCGACTCGGTTTTTTCCAATTTTTACGGGTGCAGTTTGCTCTGCCTTTAGTTTGCTAGTATGAATGCCCACCCTTAACTTATCTACTAGAATATGTAACTGGTTAAAGAGGTTTGGAACATCACCAAGTTTTATCTGAGTTTATAATAGCCACTTTGGAAAGCAGTTATGACTCTTCTTTTTTAGCAAATCGGGGAAAATTCTGATTTCATTTTATTGATCTCCTTACAGCGGTTTGAGGATACCCTTTAGGGTCCCTATGACAGTTTTTTTAAACGATCCAAGCTGTCTATTTTTTAAGTCTTCATTCATAGATCATTCTTGCAAAAAAAAAAAAAAATCATGCAAATTGAAAATCATTAAGACATCTAATTGGGACCAACAAAATACACGAAATTTCAAAAAAATAGATAATAAAAAAACCAAACCAAACAAAATCGATCGGTCTAGTTCGGCCGGTTTGGCCAGTTTTTGGTCTGAAATGACCATCCCTAATTCACACCTCAACCCGCTTAGCAAGCTCCATGTATTTATGTAAATTAGGCCCACTCAAGTTTGTCGGGTGGTTTGGCACTAAAGAGAGGGGGTTGCTAGGCGTTGCATGTTACTCGCGTGCTTATGTTTGTACTCGGGCTCGGGCTTTGTTGTATTGCAATGACTTAAACAAAAAATTCATAGATTTCAAATAAATTTAAAAACTGAATGGAAACTAGTCTATAAAACAAAAAACCCAACTACCAAGAGATCAGCTTTTATACTTTAAAAAATGAGATTCAAAATGCAACTTTTAACTATGCACCAAGAAAAGGTCATACATGCAATGAGAAAAAATACAATATTTATACATACATCAGCAATAATGGGTGGTGCAGGTGGAACAATTCCAACCATGAGAATAAGAACAACAACTGGAGAAGTAGTCATAAGCAGAAAGCAGAGGCTAATGCACGTTGGGACAAGAGGGGTTGCACGAAACACCCATTGGATAGCAGTAGAGCAACCCTTTGTGCACAAAAGGGGCTCAATGAAAGTCCCCACAGGCAGCTGTGAAGGCTTTGAGTGCAGCACTGCTCTCCGAGTTCTTTTTTTTTTAATTGCCTGGCAAAATGACGTCGTCTTGGTTAAGGCGCTTCCAATTATTTTTTTACAAACAACGTCGTTTTGTTGAGGCATGCTTTGAAAAAAACAAAAGAGCAGCAACTCTTTACCCGACTCCACAACCCCTAAAGCCCTCAATTCCCAAATTATTTTACATTACCACTCCTTCTCAAACCCTAAGTCCTAATTCCCACCACCACCACTTTGTCGGCGTTGACAAGTGAGTGACCATCTCCTGTCATCGCCACACTCAACGGCTCTTGCGCCGCTTCCTTTTATTTTTAAGCAGAAGTTATATTTTTAATTAATTGATTGAATTAATTGATGTGTAGAAATTAGAATTGTCCAACTCTGTTTTTTGCCCCTCCAAGATAAGTTGAACTTGGGTTCCAGAGTTGATAAATTGAAATCATTCAAATATATTTGTCAAATAATAAGAAAATTTGGAAGAGAAAAGATAGATAAGAAAAAAGACTCTTAAAAAAAAAATGGATAAGGATCCTACATCAGGTGGATGGTGCCAATCAATGTACTGCCGCCAGTGCACCACCCAACAACGCCTTGCCTCCAAGCAATGCTTGACAGGACCCGATCCAAATTCCGCTTTGCAATTCGAGTCGAAACCTGTGCGTGTCCGACACTTGGCGAATGTCGGGCACAATTGACTTATTTGCCCTTCCAATTACAACTTAATGTAAATTTAACCTTGACTCCTACCGAAAATTCGGCAGAGTCTCCCCTGTAATTTGTTCAATTCCCAATTTAACACCTGTTAAAACAAGCATGTACATCTATACAACCAACTGCCAGTACTTCAATATACATGCCAATAGTTCCATTCTCAATCTAGGGTAATATATCAGAGCAATTCTAATAGTTTACAGATGAGTTAATCCTTTTACAAAACGACACTTTTGTAACGAGAAAGGCGCGGAAGACAAAATGGCCCGGTGGTGGATTTCCTGTGCACGCTACAGCCTGAGGGCGCAAAACATTCGACAAAATGTGAGTGGACAAAAATAAAGGTTCAGAAAATAGCAATAGTATATACTAACCCCCACTGTAAAAAAATATTTATGTAAAACTGAATATGTAAACTACATTTGAATCATACTAAAATCACGGCATTCACGTATTTATATACATATATGCAAATCATATTCAAGATAAAACTTGCATAAAAGCACTGTAATCAATTTAAAACTACCACCTAGGTGTACCCCTGTAATTCCGTCAAGTCCTGATATCCGTCAATTCCCCTGGTAGGTCTCGGTGACACGAAGTCAATCCGAGCCGCAAACTGGCAGGATTCAGGGGACCATAGTCAGCCTAATCCGCAATCCTGGTTCTCACGGTCCGGGCGTCCCCGAAACTCGTGAGGCAAATGTCAAGTGCACTGACAAAACTGAAGATAAACTGGATGTCTGTAGACATCATTATATCTGAAGGCAACAGATACTGAAAGCAAACTGTTTCAGTACTGGGTACCCACTGTGGTTTAAGAATATATAAAACTTCTGAGAAAATATAATATATAAATATAATAATATTTCTGAAAGATCTGATGAATAACTGAATTTTTTTATTCAATCTAGAACTCTGCTGCCATTTTATCTGATATAAAGCTCAAACTCTGCTTTCTATAACTCTTTAGCAATTTAACTAGGCAACATATAAATAAAGATATTTAAATTCAACAAAACATGCTAGGAACAATCATAATCAATAAACTTTATTCAAGATTAGATAATGGATTTATTTGCATAAAATCATTTATAAATGAAAAGTCCACTCACTCCTGGTCCGAGCTAGCTAGACCTCCTGAAGGTCCCTCCTGCGGGTCGGTCTGGCCCCAGATGCCTGGTTAAACCACCTTGAATATTTAATTAATAAAACTGATCGGTATAAGTATTTAAGTAAAACCCTGACCCCCAGCTCCTAGACCCAAGACTTCATCAAGCGATAAACTTCCATATTGGTCGATACAGAACCCCGTGGGGTCCACGACCTCCAATTACTAATCTGAGAGTTCCTATAGGTTCCTCACATTTAAATAACAATGCCCTGCAAGTCTGGTCTGAAACTGACGATCGGATTGACCACGATCGTGTAATCGTAAAATTTCTAAACCCTAGCCCCAGGGTTGGCGATTTCGGAGTATCCGGGACTCCGATTCACAATCTGTCGAATCCTACACGATTCAGAAATTATCTAGAACAACATATCGGAAATTGAGCACGATCCAACGGCTCAGCAGTATTGAACCCGGAAATCGCACAATATGGAAAATCCGTTCAAGGCTCAAACGGTATCCAAATTGAGATCCGCGAAATCCTACGCGCTCGTGACAACCTAAGGATCGCAAAAAAAAAATAGTGCCACTGCACTACCCTCACCCACGCACCGCCGCACGCGCCGGCAGCGATGGGTGTCCAAAGCGATTACACCTCGCCGGAAAAACTTAAAACCACAGCTCCAAACTCCTACCCTAGGTAAAACACCATATTTGGAGCCACTTTTGTTCTTGGACCTACCTCAAAAACTGACCGGAATTGGCCGATCACGAAGGCTGAAAACCGGCTGAAACTTCAAGTTCAAAAATCCAATAGCTACACTGAGAATCGATCAATTCCTATCCAACAGGCAGCTAGAACAGCTCGAGAGGTTCAAAATCCATACCTGGGTCGACGAAAATGGTGGCCGGAGGAGGGAGATCAGCGGCTGAGAAGATTGGATGACGTCGGCCGCTTCTTCTCCAATTTTCGGCGAAACCGCGGTGGCTGGAGGCTGGAGGTGGCTGGGGTTGGAAGAGGACGTTGCCCCTGTCATTTTGGTACCGGCCCATGGCCGGAGTTACGAACGAGAGAAGGCGACGGATGCGAGAGAGAGAGGGAGAGGTCGCGGGAGGAGAGAGAAAGAGTGAGCTGGTTTTATAAAATCCCACTTCGAAATATTTACGATTGTGCCACTGAGATTCTTTTGACCATAACTCTCTCGTTACAACTCCGATTTGGGCCCACTACGTGTCTATGAACTCATTTCACCGTGCTCTACGCAACGTCGTGAGTGGAATTGTCAAATTCCTTTTCGGTCAAAAAGTCAATTTTTTCTTAATAAAATATTCCAAGGGCAAAATCGTCTTTCCTCAAAATAAATTATTGCTTAAAAATGAATTTTAAGTTTGGGTCATTACAATGCTAGCCCCACTCTTTAGGCATTGCAGCAGGCCAGAAGAACAGCCCGCTGTTGAAAAATGGGAAAAAGAAGGGTGATAAGTGGAAAAAGAAAGGGTTGATGGATAGTTTTACTTGTCAATATCCAACATTAGTATGGTGAGGTACAAAGACGACCATTTTAAGACTGACATAGGAAATGTTTTTCGCTCTATTTTGATCTTCTTTGTTAACACTGCGATTAATAACAAAGCGATGTCATTTGTGCACTCCGAGTGTAAGGCAATTGCATTTTCGGTAAGGCAATTGCATTTGTGCATTCTAAATAAGAAAACTGAAGGTATGAACTAATGTGTAATCCTTTTTTTTTTGGGTCAATTATGTTAGAATTTAATTCAATTATATTCAAAATGCGCAGGCTTATTTTTCTAACCCCATAGGTTGCGAATGTGGCAAATTGATTTTATGGGGGGCTGGTTTGGTTGTCGACATGGTTTGAGCAGAAGTATATGGTGCAATATATCTATTTTATGGGGGGCTGGTAGGCTCATGTGATTCATTAAAGCATGATCGCAATATATCTATTATTGTTCTAGCTCATTTCTTTGGCCAAAGACTTTTGAGTCACATCTTCTGAGCATTCTCCTCCTTTACTGAAGATAGAGATCCCTTGTTGTACACTCATATTCGTCCATGAATTGATCATGAACCCTACTCATATCTTTGGGTTATGCCCAGAGAAACACAACACTTCAACATGGTTAGGGGCCCACGACACTTCCATGAGGCAACTTATGGTGCCTTAGCTCAAGGACTAATTTACACTATTCCAACTTGAGAGATCTTGATTGATATGTAAGTAAAAATTCCATTCAAGCTCACTTTGTTGACTGCATTAAGTGAATTCATTTTCAATTGAACACCCATACACTTATCTTAGTGTCTCCACATGAATGGCTTGAGACCAGTCATCCTCCTAATTGAGCAATATAGTGCATGATGCTCTTTGCGGATATTAATGCCCAGTTGATTATCTTATGACCACAAACTCTTTAGGATGGGGACATGGTACATAAAGGTTTCTTGAACTTAACTTCTTTTAAGTCACTTTCAATGTGTCACGATCCATGGACTTGTTGGTTAAGTAAATAACTAAGACTATTACTCAAAACAACATCATGCCCTTAATTAATTAAGTGAAATATCCTTAGAGTTTACATCTCATGATTGACTCTAGGGCGTACTTCTAACAATCACGGTCATAAGACATAACCACCATATCATGATGATCCAATTCCTGAAAAAGCACAATCCATTCCCCAAAAATCATTCTTCAGGGATTTTGCTTTCTATTTGGTAGCAAACGCCTTTTGACTCAAAGGAAACATGCAAACTTCATCGGTTTGATCAAAGAACGTTGTTGAAAGGGCATCCCAAATCTCATTCGCCGTCTTTAGGGAGATGAAACGCTTCATAATTTTCGGTGTCATGGAGGTCAACAACCAACTCTTAACTTTCTGGTTTTCAACATACCACTTGTCGTACTTGGGAATTTTCTCGGGGGTGCCTTCTCTTTGCCACGAATATACCCCATTTTTTCTCTTGCCATGTTGTCAGATGGAAAGGTGACGGAAGCAGTATTAGAAGCAACAACAGATTTGTCGTCTTTGGCCATCACAAGAAACTAAAAGTTTAAGGAGGAAGATGAGTGGCAGAGGCATTGATATGGAGCGGGTGCACGACTGGGTTCTGTGCAAGGGTGCGTGATGCTGTTGTGCGACATGGGTCGGTGAGGTGGCCGCGTAATTCTTGCAATGATTGTACGAGCTTTTTTAGCTCAGCACTGTTGGATACTACATCAGGTGTATGACGACAGCTCGTTGGGTTCGTGTTGCAGCAGCGCGGTGGATTCGCTTAAGGATGTTGAAATAGAAAAATTCACAAAAAAAATTTCAAACATGGGATTGGATTAGTCCCACAACTTTGATACCCATTATGTGCCACATCCAGCAAGCCTTAAATTGAGGGCAGAGATAAAGCACAACTTGATAAACTGTATAGGAAAATAGTTCAAAAAAGATGGGAGCCTAACCAACCAATGAAAACTCTTAAGAGAGGTTGGTAGCTCTTGTTTTTGTGGAGCTGATTATTCAATATTTGAATGAGGCATCCTACAATAAAGAGGTCTCTAGCCTATAAAACGCACTGCAGCAAAAAAAGAAAGAATGAGACGGAAGAAAAAAAAAAGGGTTGCTGGAGAAAAATTACTAGAGCACAAAGACAAAAGAAAATTTTCACAGGTATACTCTCATCTCCATTAATTTTTGTGGGGTGGCAATACATCAATTTCTTGGATGATAAATCTATGTTGGGTGGCAACTCTCAAATCAAATTCTTGGATGATAAATCCATGTTGGATGCAACCCTTAAATCACATATATGGATTGAGAATCCATGGGATGAGTCCCATTCAATAAAGCTTTGCCAAGCAAAAGGGAATCTATGGAAGAAAAAATGGTGTTTTGGGAGTTAATTCCAAAATGTGTATAAAAAAAAGTACGTGTATTACCTCTTGGACTCTCTGACCAATTCTCTCTATCTTTGCTTGAGAAAGTTTTTTTTTTTTTTTTTTCTCTTGAAAAAGGGTGTTTAGTCATAAAGAAAAGAATAGGCAATGGCAAAAAAAGATGGAGGTCTTCAACAAAAGGAAGCCATGTTGTTCTGTCAAAACAAATAATAAGAAAATGGGGCTGTGTCGCACAACCTCTCTCTCTCTTGGATGATCTTCTTTATCCTGTGCTTGTTAGGCATACAGAGAAAACGAAGGAAAAGGCTTATATATAGCCCCGTTTTGGAAGATGGCTTTGTATTTGTTTGCATACAGACAAAACAAATGAAAAAAAAAAATGAAAAAAAAAGGAAAAACAGCCACGGTTTTGGAAGATGGCTTTCTTTGCATACAAACACAACAAAAGGAAAAAAAAAAAAATATATATATATATATATATATGAAGCAAAAGTCAGCAAATATTAAAAAAGAAGCACATGCTTCCTTGGGTCTTGGACTTGTTTTTCAACTTAATTGTGTGGTCTGACAAAGAAAGGTCATGCATACCTTTTGTTGTGAAAACAAAGATAGCTCTGCTATCTAGGAGGGTTTGACTGCGAAGCAAAGAGGAAAATGGGTCTGGAGTTTCGTTCCAAATAAAGGGAGGATTCTTGGCGGTGTAATTGTTTCCTAAGTCTGGCAAGACTATAATTCCTTCACAACTCCAATTCTTGAACTCCTAATTTGATAATGACTAGTTCACTTGAAGGAATGATTTCACGCTGGGGTTATTTCGCGGAGATCACAGTTGTGGGCCAGTTTTTATTCATGGGTCAACCAAAATATCAAAGGCCCGAAACAAATTAATGGGTTGTAAAAAATATTTGCCAATTAATTCTCAATAACCCAAAATATTTAATGGGTGATCCAAATATTTACAGAGGCCCAAATTGCCTATTATATGGTTAATGGATCAATTTTAAAGTCCTCATAGCCATATTTGGTCCAAATGCAAATGTGAATTGTAGAAAATTAGTGGGTTTATCAAAATTGCTCATTATTTTTCTTGGACATTGACAATAAGAAAAATGGTACAAAACCATCCAATTTTTCCCATGGGTGATCTACCCATCCAAATTCCAATAAGATTAAATTCAAATATCTCAAACACAAATTCTCAATTTGTGGGCCACACTTACCCATTAATTTTTAATTTTCCTTATGGGTCATCTACCTTTGAAATCAATTCTGAACTACGTTGGTTTGATCCCGTCAAGGATAAGTAGGCAGTCTAGCATCCCAATAGATGCAACCGCACCCAAATTTGAATCACTGGTTACATCAACGAAATTCCCACAAATCAAATATCCATCTCTACACAAATCAATTTCGAACTACGTTCGTTTGATCCCATCAAGGGTACGTAGGCAGTCTACCATACCAATAGACGCAACCACAACCAAATTTGAATCTCTGGTTTGTTTTTTAACCAAATTTTCCCTAAACATAATTCCATATTGAATATCTGGTTTATTAAGCTAAATTCACTTAAACACTTCTCAATACAATTCAAATCAAATTTTCCTCGCAATGAGTCGTTTATTCATTGTGATTCTTTGAACTACGAGCGGCTTGATTGCCGCAAGGGATACGTAGGCACCGTAAGGTTAGACTTGTGAGCAGCTGCAAAACCAAACACACACGTCATGTTTCCTTATGATGGAATCAAAAGGTGTTCCCTTGAAGCAAGGGATAGTAATTAAGAGACACTGCGTCTTTCATTTTAAACCAAGTATCTTAGCCTAGTCTCTTTGAACACAAATAGAAAAAGGAAAAAGGGAATAGATCTTTACCATTGATGACCTTTTCTTAATTTCTCAAGAATGAACACCTTTATTGGAAAGGCCTTTTGTTTCTCTTGATTTTGACTCTTTCACCTTAAGGCTCCAAGATTGGAGTCCTCTACCTCACCACACCAAATGCTCCTAGAAATGAAGAGAAGGCAATCAAGAAGTATGGATGCTAGTCTACTTCTTGATTGGACCAATTTTTGGTTTATGGAAGATGAGATACAAAGATAATCACTCATCAACCAAGTAGGAAATCAAAAAACCCTAGCTGGGTTTTCTCCAACCCTTAGCTTATATATAGGACAACACAAAAGGAAATTGGGTGGGTATTTGGGGCTCCATTTGGTCCATGGGTCATGTCATCTTATGCCACTTATCCCTTGGCCCAATAGCCTTTTGGGCTATTTTATCCCTTTCCTTTTAAATCATATTTAAAAGCCCAATCCAATATTTCTATATGTCAATATCAATTCCATAAATAATATTTTAATTATAATTTAACTATTAAATTATAATTATAGTCTTACTTAATTGAACCGGTCGAACTATTTGACTTTGGTCAATTGCTCCGGTCAACATGTTGACTTTTGACTGTTGACTTTGACATTTGATTATCAACCATTGACTTGTGTCTCCTCATTTGTACCTCTAATCACATTCTTTGGGTGTGCAGATCCATAGGTTCCCTTTAGCATGGTAGTGGGTTGACTCAACTCCTTAGAGATGATATATGAACTAAATTCCACAATTTAATTCTTCCTATTAATAAAGGTTGATTGAAATCTTTTAGGACATCCACAAACCATGGTTGTTGCCTAGTAGCAAGTCACGGTTATCCGAGCTAAATGAGACGTTGTTAAAGAACATATTCAAATTGGAATGATCGTGCAATTGAATCTTTCTCTTATGTCAATACTCTTTATTCACATTATTAGATCATGAAATCCGATTGTCAACATCCTAATGTGAATCATTCCTTTTATATGATTATCTTGGTAAGATTTGAAGACTTCTTCTTTCAAGTCTTATCCACTACTCTGCCAGAGATTTGACCAATCATATCTTGGAGTATTCTCTCTCCTTTACTGAGAGTAGAGATTCCTTGTTGTACATTCATTTGCTTCCATGACTCTATTGAGAATCTTGATGAGCACCTTTAAGCTATGCTTAATTCAGCACAACCGTATAGTGCCCTCAAAGATTAACAACATAGCCACAAAACATCTATGATGCCTCAGGTCTAAGGATTAGTTTGCACCATTGCAATTTATGACTTCCAACTTGACATGTGAGTAAAGACTTCCATGTTGTAACTCATGTGTTGGATCGCGTTCAGTGTACTTGTTCTTCTACAAGCACCTATGCACATATCGATGTGTCTCCATACTTAATGACTTGAGACCTTGCCATTCCCTACATATAGAGACGATACTATGTGTACTGGTCTTCGCGGAATATTAACGCCCAATCAATATTCCTATGGCCAGGAAAATATTCAGGATTTAGGGATGATGAGAAGTCTCCATGTATGCAATCTCATTACATAGCTCTCATATCCACTTGTGTATTCCTTGGACTATGGTTGTTCTACATATTGAAAGATAATATTGGATGATTTAATGTATAAAACAACATTTCTTGCCCATTGATAACATAATATATCTTTTATCAAAGATGTCCTTAACTCTAACTATTACATAACTAGTTGGCTTTAAGGGGATATTTCTAACATATATATACACATAGGGTTACAACCCTAATCCCACTATTATAGGGAGTAATTACAGGACTATTCTAGGAAACCTAATATTACAAGTAATTACCTAAAATATAATACAAAAGTCAATTGTACAGGGCATTTTTTGGCCTATTTGAAGTTCTTGCTTACGTAGGCTCAATGACTTGGCTGAATTTTTTAGTCTCCTCAAGTTGCCTCAGTATTTCATTTCTCATATCATATCTTTGAAAACAAGGATAGTTTGCAAAGGAGGGTAAATGATAGGAACCTAGATTGGGCTGCTTATCCATATTGAGTTGTTAAGTTGGTTAGGAGTTAGTTAGGAAGTTGAGCTTATCCAATTGGCTATATAAATTGAGATTGTATGGATTGTAGGGATGTTGATTGTATTCAATAGTTTCATTACTAGAAAGTGTAATTCCTTTGTACATTGGGTAAAGGTTGAACATGGTTCTAACAATTCTAGATAAGTTAATATATTTGTTCGAGTATAAAGCCATGTTAGATAATGTTTGTCGAAGCAAAATGCTTGGGTTCATGGAACTGATACATTTATATGGGCTTGTTGTGACCTCCCCATGTGCCGAGTTATATTTTTGCTTGGCATGGTACGAGTATTGAAGCTTCTGTAAGCACCTTGCAGTCGTGGTAGACAGATTTATGCATACATCGGTTGGGCCTCATTCACAACAAGATATCGTATTGGGTTTGAGATGCACTTGGGACCTTTTGGATTTTTGGGCCTAAAAAACAAGTTCAACTTAGAGTTTAAGAATGCAAGAGTAAGGTTCTTAATTCTAGGATGTTACCTTCTCCATTTAATATGGCATGAGTCAGAGAGCAACGTGGCGTACGCCTATTGGTTTAGTTGTTTGACTTGGGACATGGGATAATTAATGCCATTAATTTAATGGGTTTGATGCGCATGTTGTGTGGGCCATTACCCATATGATGGTAATCGTGCCATGTGACTGGGCTTGATTAGTTAGGTGCCTTTAACCCTTGCACTTACCTTGTTAGGTCTTTCCTCATAATGCCTTGTTTGTAACATCCTGCCCCAAAAGTTAATTTATTTTCCTATTTTCTAAATCAAAGGATGACTTTATCCTTAGGGTTTCTTAGTGGTTTAGGGTTGACTTTTGCTCGGGGCAGGTTTTGGAAAATTTCTCAGTTCTATTGCGTAATGCTCAAGCTCACGAGTTCGTAGACATGTAGTACGCCCAAATCGGAGTTGAAACGAAGACGTTTTGATATACGGAAGTGCAGTGGCACAATTGTAATTTTTGCAAAGTTGAAATAACCAAGCTGGCCAATCAAATTTCAGCACTTTTTCTCTATCTTCTCTCTCCCTCCCTCTCGACAATTCTCCCTCTCTCACGCATGAACAGTGGCAGTGCCACTTCCAGTCATTTTTTCGTTGCCATCAGGCCACGGTTGGCGGCACAACTGTCACGAAACTTGTTCCCTTCTTCCTTCTCCATAAAACCCATCCAAGATCCACCCTTGAAACCCAGTAGATAGCCGAAAATTTGGATCAAAGAACCGACCCAAAACTGCCGCCTTGCTGGAAATTGTAGTGGCTATGTCGGCTGTTTCCGGCCACAATTGACCGCCAATTTTTATTTTTATTTTTTCCAAAACACTCCTATCCTTCTCCTCTATATTTCCCCTCCAAAACCAGACCCGTAACCACGATGGATTGCTTGAATCGAAGCTAGGAAATTCCTAGGTTTTCGGAGAGAAAAACCGATCATTTCAGGTCATTAATGGCCAAATTGATCTTTGACGTAGGTATAAATCTTACTCCCTTTGTTGAGCTTGATCGTTTGGTATAAGACTTGACCGACAGTTTGGAGCTTTTCGGTCGTCGAAAATTTCCTCAAAACACCCGCCACTGTCAGCGGCCCACTTTGCCCTATAATTCAACCTGCGTCGTCCCGAGCACGGAGGTATGTTCGGATTGGTGAGACTTCGTCTTTTGACCAACGATTGGGGTTTCGCCTATTAGGTACCATTTGTTCGGGAACTACCGGACCGATCCTTTAGGGTTTCACACACTTAGGGTTTCGGGAAAGCTAAAATTCAGTTTTAAGTCCGGTTTAAAACTATTGTTTTACTCATGGTTGTATCTTTTGAAATAGGGTCACAGACGCCATGTCCGCTCTAGATACACCTAATTAGGGTTGAGCGCACTTGGACCCACAGTGAGTGGGCATTTGTTTTATAAATGATTTTCTTGCTATGATGGTCTCATGAATATTATGCATGATTTATGTATCGCTTTTACTTTCTATACATGATATTTGTGGTTTATATTCGGATTTGGTTTTGCGATTTTGTCTAAATAGATTATGGATCATATTATTTACTTGATGGTTTGGAAAGTTGAGAAAGGGTTTTATAACATATTCTAGAAAGGTTTTCTAACCCATCATAGGTACCTTAGTTGTTGCCTTCGGTAATACTGCTGCCTTCTGAAATATTGTTGCCTTTCAGAATATTGGTTGCCTTTAGATATTATGATGTTCTCGGACATCCCAATTGCCTTCAGAAATTAAAATGCCTTTGGACAAGTTGGCTGCCTTCGGATAAGTCTACGTGCGTATGACATTGCCCCACGAGTCTCAGGGAAGCCCAAACCGTGTGGTGCTAGGATTTGCATCTTAGGTTGACCTCGTGTCCTCAATTCTACTAGGATTTACGTCTCGGACTGACCTCCTATCCCCCAATTTTGCTAGGATTTGCGTCTTAGGCTGACCTCGTGTCCCCCGATTCTGTTAAGATGTGCCACACATGTGGAGTGGATAGTTCCACATGTGTACTACTTGGAATTGACGGATTACTATTGTAATTGATGGATTATATGGGGTACACCTAGGTGGAAAGTATTTTCAGTTTTGAAATGTTTTATAATGAATTTTATAATTTTAAATCGGGTTGATTAAATTTTAGTTTAAATGTTGATGATTGATTTATCTCTCCACATGAGTTATGTGTATATGGAATCTCATCTTCCTGTACGAATATATATATACACACATAGGAAGTTTGAATGATTTTCAAAGAGATTTTTAAATAGTGGGGTTCGTATGTTTGTATTATGTTGAATAACATTTATTTTTGTCCACTCACATCTTTACTGTTTTGCGCCCCCCAGGCAGTCAACGAGTAACAGACCACCATCTGAGGGCATCTCTTCTTCTGCGACTATTGGATAGGCACAGTGTTCGTCATGAGTTCCAAAGGGAAACTCAGGGCGGGTCCTATCATTGTTGGGCTTCAAAAGTGTTGGGCCTATGCATTGCTTCAAAAGGCTACCACTGACAGCTGCACTAGACAGTGTTGGCGTGACTTGTGGACTATTGACTTTCTTTCCTAACACACCAAGGATTCCTATTATAATTATATTCGATTTACTTTAATTCTTGATTTCCTACTGTAAATAGAAATATGAATTTATTATTTACTTGCCCATTCAGGTTTCATTGTATTATAAATATGACATCCTACAAGGAGAAGAATACACAGAAAATTCCCATAAACAAATGTTCTCATATTAGGTTACATATTTTAGCATGGTATCAGAGTCCCGCCGCCACTATGGGTGTTTTGTGATGAGTCATTTATTCATCATGAATCTTTGAACTACGAGTGGCTTGATTCCCGCAAAGGATACGTAGGCATCCTGAGGTTGGACTTGGGAGCAGCTGCAAGTCACTCTTAAGAGTTTTTATTGTTTAATTGAGTACGACCCATTCAAGATAAAAGTATCTCTTAATTACAATCCCTTGCTTCAAGGGAAAACCCTTTGATTCCATCATAAAGAAACAGAACGTGTGTGTTTGATTTTGCAGCTGCTCCCAAGTCCAACCTCAGGATGCCTACGTATCCTTTGCGGGAATCAAGCCACTCGTAGTTCAAAGATTCATGATGAATAAATGACTCATCACAAAACAAAGAATTTGAATGTGTTTGATTGAGGAGTTTGAGTGAATTTAGCTGAATAAATCAGGGATTCGATATGGAAATATGTTTAGGATGGTTGCATCTAGATTGAATCTCTAGATTGCCTACGTACCCTTTTAAAGGGATCAAACCAACGTAGTTCGAAAAATGATTGGATTTTCAAAGAATGAATGACCCCTTGAAAGAATTTGTTGTTTGAGAGATATGAATTTGATCTCACTGAAATTTGCACGGGTAGATGACCCATGAGGAAATTTGGAATGGTTTTGTACCATTTGAGAAATTTAGGATTTTCGTATCAATTATTTGCTAATTGATACGTTTTTATTTTGAAGGGAATTTTGGACGGACCAATTTTGATTTGAGGAAAAGGTCCATCCAACTTTATTTGATGGTTTGTTAACTGGTATTTTCTAGCAATTGAGAATTGTCAATGGTTGGCTCCATTAAATATGTGGGAGTTGTTATACTGTTTGAACACTTGAATTTGGAAGATGACCCACTTGCCCTTCATCATTCTTTGATGATTTTTGGATATTTGGCTAGGAACATGCGAGTCTGTGCATGTCCAGCAAAACCAATTGGTTGGGCTTTGGGTTTGCTATCATCCCATCTTCACTAAACAACAAACTCTTCACCCCACTTTCTTCCTTTACTTTTTCGCTAAACAACGGCAGTGCATTCCTTCTTTGATTTGTAACTGGAGCTTTTGCTGGGGCAAAGTCCCATTTAGCTTGGCCTATAAACAAAAAGCCCACGTCAGAGAGGCTTTGAGAGCCAGCTGCCAACTGAAATCAAAACCGATATCTATTTGGAGTAGTAGAGATCAATTCAAACTGAGTCACTCCCATCTTTATCCAGAGTAGTTCAAATTTAAACTCAAACTGGACCAATTTCTATATCTCTTCAGCTACCCGCTAGCCATAATCACTTCAGAGTTTTGAGTTTGAAACGCCAAAACCAAAGCGATATCAAAACAAGGTTGGTCCTTTCCTTTGCTCCTTTCTGTCAGAGTTAGACCTTATAGCCTATTAAATTATTAGTTTAAAGTCTGGGAACTTGAAAGGCATCGCCTGTTTGTCAACAGAAATATAGAGCTTTTGAACCAAAAAGAAGTACAGAATGGGGGTTGATGATTTTTTCAACCCTCATGGAGGTAGCACCACCGACTCCTTCAATCCTTCTCAACCAACCATAATCGAGTTAAGTGCTCAGATGGCTCAGCTCCTACAGATGCAGACTTTGACCTTCAGGATCCTATTTTGACGACCTCGACTCCAACTTCGACTACGACGACCCCGACCTTAACCCTGACTAAGACAACGACGACCCCGACCCCGACTCGGATGATGACCCAGACCATGACTCTGATGATGACCCAGACCCCGACCTCGAATTTGTCTCTGATTTAGACCCAAATCCCAACTTCGACTCCGACTCCGGCCCCGACTCAGACTCAGATCCCGATCCGATTTCCTACTAAACCGTATCGTATGCATCTTCCGCTGCACAAATTATGACTTCCTGACTAATGACCCCGACACATGGATGAGATTGCACATATTATGGTAATCCAAGACACACTCGTGAGACTTGTTTTAAATTGCATGGCTACCCCAACTGGTGAGCTAATTTTAAAGATCGAACACAACGCGATACGACCAATAATGGTACTAGTTATGGATTCCATACTTCCGATAAGATTGATTCTCGGAGCTGGATAATTGATTCCGGTGCAACTCATCATATAAGGTTTGATCCTGATGATTTTCTTAATACTACACAACCTCGACGAACTTGTATTGCTAATGCCAATAGAGTTACTTATCCCGTGACAAGGGCTGGCACTGATATTCACACTAAGGAGATTCTTGGTCGTGGTACTAAGAGATGGGGGCTATATTATGTAGATGACTTCAGTCCCAACATGGCTAACAGTGTGACGCATCCCTTTGATAACAAACAAAAGCAAATCTGGTTGTGGCACCGTCGATTTGGACATCCATCTTTTAGTTATTTAAAGCATCTTATACCAGATTTATTCTCAGGTTTCAAGGACTCCGACTTCACATGTGATAGTTTTATTTTGGCCAAGAGTCACAGTGTGCCCTATCCGTTGAGTACGAACAAGTGTACTACTCCGTTTACGTTAATTCACTCTGATGTCTGGGGACGTTTACCTATCACTGCTCATTCTAGTCTTCGGTGGTTTTTCACATTCATAAATGATTGTACACGGATGACATGCCTTTATTTGCTGAAGAATAAAAATGAAGTGTTTTCCCGTTTTCAGTCCTTCCACAAACAGATGAAAACTTAGTTTAATGCTCAAATCCAGATTATTCGCTCAGACAATGGTGGAGAATTTGTCGATCATGACTTTTAGACTTACTTCCAACAACATGGAATTATCCATGAGACGACTTATCCTCAGACACCGCAGCAAAATGGTGTTATTGAACGAAAGAATCGACATCTTCTTGAAACCGCCCGAGAACTTTTGATTGGTGCTCATGTTCCTCGCCATCACTGGGATAATGCTATTGTCACTGCAGTTCACCTGATCAACCGCATGCCTTTTGGTGTATTTTAAAGCTCCCTTACAAGTGCTTGCGCAACACAGACCTCTGCCCTCTGTTTTGATACTCACACCTCGAATCTTTAGATGTGTGGCTTTCATTCATCTCCACAAAAATCAACATAGCAAACTTGATCCCTGTGCGCTTCGTTGTGTTTTTGTGGGTTATGCCGCTTGTCAAAAAGGCTACCGCTGTTATCCCCCTCCACCTGACGTACCTATGTCACTTTGGATGTGACCTTTTTGGAATCTGAGCTGTTCTTCCATGACCCATCATCTAATTCTACGCTTCAGGGGGAGATACAAAGTGAAGAGCAAAATTGGAGAAACTTGGAAAACGAAGAAATTCTCCTCTGTTCAGAAATGATTGATTGTCCCAAGTCTGGAGTATGAGATTACTCTCTGTCGAAAAGCGATCAATCGACCATTCATAGCGATCAATTGCCTAACCCACCTGATCCCTGCGAAGATATTTCTGATCCGAGTCCCACACCTACAGACAATACAGAACAACAAGATGAAGACCCCCCTCTAACTCAACAGTACCAACATACCAATCTCTTGAGAATATCCTTGAGGTAACTACTCCTACTACACTTGTGAATTTAGAGGATAAATCTATTGGATACCAATTACCTTTCAGGCAGAATCGTGGTATAACTACTCCTATATATATATATATATGATTACAGGTACATCTTTATACCTAGGTACAAATTCAAAACAGTGTATTAATGAAAGTACTAAAATCAAATTTAACCGAACGACTAAATTTTAATGACGAGAAAAGGCATGTATTATTAGGTACACAATCTGATATTGTAATAAAATAAATAAATAAATAAAAAGAAAAAGAAAGTGAAGATGCTTAATTAGGGATATCTATGGAATTACGAGGGTCTATGGAGATAAAAATATGATTTTAAAATATTTTTTTGCAGTGGGTAGAAAGTCATTTTAGCTGTGTACTATTGGGAAAGCATTCTTAAGGAATTCATTTAATGATCTAGTGTGTTTTTCATATAAACAAAAGATCATTAGCCACCTAAAACAATCATGTTAGCCACAAATAGGAGGTTCACAAGAAGAGAAATAAGGGGCACGAATGTGAAGTTCTATTTCTGGTGATGTGCCGAAGTGGCACGTGACGATCGATGTAGAAGAGAGAAAGATGGAAAGATATTCGATCGACTTCCATTGATCCCTTTCAGACTTTGGTTTCTAGAGAAAGATTGACAATATTATTAAGGTTAGAGTTAATAAAAAGTCCAGATGACTCAGCGAGGTAGATGATCAATAGGTGTGAGAAAAAGTTCCTTCCCTTTAAGAGACCATGTATATAAAGCCCTCACATGCTCATAACACTATTTGAAATTAAGTGCGAGGTCATTTTGGATTGGAAGAGAAGGCAGAAGAGAGAGAGAGAGAGAGAGAGAGAGAGAGAGAGAGAGAGAGAGAGAGAGACATGGGAAGGCCTCCTTGCTGTGAGAAGGTTGGCATCAAGAAGGGTCCATGGACCCCTGAGGAGGACATCATCCTTGTTTCTTACATCCAAGAACACGGTCCGGGCAATTGGAGATCAGTTCCCACAAACACTGGTAATTAAGCAACAGCTTGAATTACTAATTTTATTTAATTAATTTGTATTTCTCATAAATCCAATATGGTCATGGATTAATATTTGGTGGTTTCTTGTTTAATTTTGCTGCAAAATATATAGGGTTGTTGAGGTGCAGCAAAAGTTGCAGGCTCAGATGGACTAACTACCTCAGACCTGGAATCAAGAGAGGGAACTTCACACCTCATGAAGAAGGGATGATCATTCATTTGCAAGCTTTACTGGGTAACAAGTAATTCATCTTCAAAACTTACTGATTAATATTATTTCTTTTCTATATATTATGAACTTTTTTTTAAAATAAAAATTGTCTGTGTGTAGTATTAATTCCTATAGGTGTGAATTAATTTGGTGAATTTAATTAATATATCATTGGTTTAAACAGATGGGCAGCCATAGCTTCCTACCTCCCACAGAGAACAGACAATGACATAAAGAACTACTGGAACACCCACTTGAAGAAGAAGCTGAAGAAATTTCAATCAGCTCTAGACCCTCACATGGCATCAGACTCAACCACAAGTACCAGTCATCAGTTAAATATTGTATCAAGGAGGAGTTTGAGTGAAGGGAGCTTAGATAATATGGCAAGTCATGCCTCCTCAGTTACTCTGAAGAACAACCAATCCTCCACATATGCCTCGAGCACCGCAAACATTTCGCGACTCCTGGAAGGTTGGATGAGATCCTCCCCAACCCCGAAGATGCTGTCTAACACTAACCACCTCAAACTCAATGCACCTGATGATCTTCAGGATCAAGAAACACCTGCTGGAAATCTACTATCTCGTAACGAAGAGTTGGATTCGATTTTGTCGTATGAGAACTTGAACAATGTTGCTTCATGGGACAGGTCCACTTGTGATTCTACTCAGTCTGATAATAAGTTGAACCCTCGATGTGGTAGGGTTGCAAATGATGGCGAAATAATTCATGAAGATGATCAGAAGAACAAGCAAATTATTAGATGTGAGAGCAGTACAAGTGCTCCTCCATTATCATTTCTTGAGAAGTGGCTTTTGGATGAAAGTGCTGGACAAGTAGACGATGATCAGATGTTGGAATTGTCTCCGATGTCCTCGGTTTGAGCTACCTAAAACAAAACAAAAACCAACAAAGAAGGCTGTTTATTGGTCTCTTTTGTGCTGAGGTTTCAACAAGTCTGGAATCTCTATGCTCTGATAATTGTAACCTTTTTTTCTTTTCTTCTCTTTCTGAATGGATTAAGGAAGTTGATCATCATTTCTCCCTAGTGTAAAATTCAATGGGCTAAATAATCAGCTGATTAACTATGCTAATTGTCAGCCTTCGTGCAAACCAATTTTATTAGGATGCAGTCCAACAATAACAAAAATTGAGTTTTAAATCCTATATTTTAAATGGAAAGTAGAATGTATTTATAATTTTAAAAAACTCATTTATTGGGGGCCCTTCATGGTAGCTGGAGGCTGGTGCTAAAATATTGCTTGCCTAAGGACATACACATGTACAAAGGTAATTAATTATTGAGTAAGTATATTGACATCTAGGATGGCATGTAGACTGTTTTTCAAGTTTGGAAGTCATAAGTTATGAGAGAGAGAGAGAGAGACAGACAGACAGATGAATTAAAAGTTTTACCAATCTTTTTGTTCTATGTTTGAGTGTGTAGTATTTATGTTAATTAATTATGAACTTGGAAGAAAACAATTAGCTAGAGATATAGGGGAAAGG
The DNA here is from genome assembly GCF_902201215.1 of Prunus dulcis. Classification (NCBI taxonomy): domain Eukaryota; kingdom Viridiplantae; phylum Streptophyta; class Magnoliopsida; order Rosales; family Rosaceae; genus Prunus; species Prunus dulcis. The sequence continues at coordinate 2,754,210 of NC_047656.1, read as the reverse complement.
AATAATAGCCATATAAGTAAATGGGATTTGCGTCACGAAAGTCATGCAACCAAATGAGGTAAATGGTTGCCTCAAAAACCCTACTTTTGGGGGAAAATGAGGGCAAAACATGTGACCATATTCACCTTTCGGTGTGAGAAGCTGTGATCCTATGGCTTCCAAGCCTACCATGCAAATTGAAAAGCTAAGTTTTCACAGGACATATAGAAGGGTTTGACTGTCATGCCGTGCCTTTACAGACACAACAAAAAATCACAAAACCCCACCTTCCTATTGTGGTCCCTTAGTTTCACAATAATTCATAAAAAAATGAATAATAACGATGAAAAATAAAACCCAGGAAATGAAATTACAAACTCTGGTTTCCTTTTTAATACAAAAGATAGTTAAAACTACAAAAAGATAAGGGGATTTCTTACATACACATTATCAATATATCATGAAAATTCGAATATGAGATTACTAATTTGTAAGTTAAGACCATTTTTTCACTCGGATGGACTTCGTTGATTTTTTTTTTCTTTTCTTAAAGTAGAATGAATAGCTTATATATATCCATCATAAAGCGGTACGCTGTGGTTCGTAGTGGCCAACCAAACATGAGGTGCACCATTAATTATGGACTCCCAATAAACGAAAATATGAGTCTTTATTACATCCAAATTCCAATAGGACAATTATTTCAAATGCTAGATAACCGACCTTTATCTCCCAACTTACCTAAATGTTGTGTCACAATCTTTTAGCTCATTTAAGGCCCTTTAATCTTTCAATTATTTAGCATAATAGCGCATCACCACCTTACACTTGTGTTAAGAGCACTTTCAACGGCAAGGGGAAGCCTAGGCAGAAGAGGACCTAGGCCCAGGTGACGGCTCCAGGGCGCAAGGGCGAGTCCGGGTAAGGCGTGTAGCCTACCAACTAGGGCAAGCCCATAGGCAAATCCATCCTGTGCTGCTGTCTGGACAATTGATGTAATCCTGACGTCATAATGACGTTAGCAGCCAATTAAAATAATTACAAATTGAAAAAAAAAAAAAAAAAAGGAACAAAAACCAAAAAATTCAGATTTTTATTTTAAAAATAACGAATTAAATTAGTCCAATAATTGTACTTACATTTATTCATATCCCTTAGGATTTAATTAGGAATTGCTCAAAAATTATAATTTTTTTTCTGTTCGGATTTCAATAAGGTCATGAAAAACATTTCGAAAATAAATATCTAGCTATATTCTTTACTTCCCACACAAAAACACTAAACCTAAACCCTATCAGAATTAATAGTTTATGTATAAAAAAATTAAAGTGAATAGTAATTGCCATTTGCCATGACAATTGGTGGAAACACAGTTTGCCTTTTGCAAGGATTGGTACTATTCATGTGAATAGTAGCAGCTCTTGCCTCCCCTTGTCATTTTCCATGACAAATGGGTAAAAAACTATTGGTTATGATTAACTTGAAAGATGCTATGTTCCTTTGAGAATGTAAACCATAAGCCCACACATGAGCCAGCGCATGGCCCAATCCAATTTGTACTCAAAGGATGGCCAAGACTTTAATTTTTATTTTTTTTAGTACAATTGATTGGAGGAGGGACGTTTACACAAATATTCATTGGGTGTCTGGGGTTTCGAATGTCTGCAACATAGGTGGAAGGAGAAGAACTCAACCAACTGAGCTATACCCCACTTTCAACTTTTTTTATATTTTTAGTTCCAAGGATGACCAAGACTTGTTACAAGTTCTTTCTAAACTTCCAATGTGGGACTAACTTATTAGTTCTGCTCTATGTAACAACTTGGGAGATAAATTTTAGGAAGATAAATTTTTGTAAAGAACTTGAAACACAACACTTTATTGTAAATATGGGTTTATAATAAGAATACATTGTGTCTGAGAACAAATCTTTCATAGTGGTGTTGATGTCGATGTAGCCCATGCACAAAACCACAAGATAAATGACTGCCTAGACCTAGAGGCCTCGGATATGGCCTATGAAGTACTCTCCAACAGTTTAATCTATGGTTCATCCATGATGTTATTGTTCAACAATTTTTTAAAAATCGCTATATTTATTTGATTTGATTAATGCTACAGAATTTAATGCACACCTTTTTAGAGACAAAGGAAAGCCAAGATGCTTCACTGATGAAGGCCACATTGGGGGAAATGAGCAGAAAGAGGTGAAGAGACTTGGCTAAAGAAGAAAAAGCAGGAAGACCATATGCTAGGGTTTCTAAGATAAAGAAAAGCTTCCAGCGCTTATAAAATAAACCAATGGATTTCCTAAAGAACCAACCAAAGCAGGACGAGCAGCACATATATTGTAATATTGGAGACATTAGAGGTTCAGAACCAAATAAAAAGCTGCTTTGGCCTATGTCACAACAAGAAGATTACTAGATACATATGTTTTAAGAGTTATTTACACTAACAAACCTTGAGGTTATTGGGGTTTCCACAAACTCCCTTCAAGTTTAAGAAATTACACAAACATCTCCTGATGTTTCAAATTATTTTCACAAAACCCCTCCCGTTAATTTGACCACGAAAAAAAAAAAAACAAAAAAAAAAAGAACAATTTTCCTCCAACGACAATGTTAACCTCATTTGAAGAATTTTTTATTTTTATTTTAAAGAAATCATCAATTTTTTCAACGGAAAATAAAAGAAAGGGGTTATGTGAAAACAAAACCTCAAGTGGTTAGTGTAATTTATGAAACCTAAAAGGGTTTTATGAAAACACCACAAACCTCTTTGGTGTCAACATAGATAGCTATGTTTTAACTTAAGCCTCCAGATTAACTACATAATTCTCACCCTACAGATTGAAGTAGAAACTAACGTAAAGTTTTCACATGGACAATACTAGATGATATGGCACCCAATGTCTTATTGATATCGTCTAACTCCAGTAGATGATCAATGGCCATTTGTATAAATAGAAACAATGCAGGATACAGAAACAAAATATGTATCCTACATCAGAATGAAAGTCAAATTACATAAATGCTGCCTCTGCAACATATGAGGCCAAGCAACCTATCTAGGGAAAAATAAAAGGGTTTAATTTTCCATTGTAGGGCCCACTCTGTATTGTATTTCATTAATCCAAACCGTCTCTTTTGTAGATACTCATTCAAAGATTATCTCTACAAAAAATCACTTGAATCCGATATCATTTGACCACTCAATTGAATTATTGAAATTTTAGTACTTTCTTAAAGCACTGTGTTCATTGATTTTGTAGAACATAATTGGATATCAAAACAGTTTCCGATTTGTCTAATTTTTTTCAAGGAAGATCTATGAATATAGATTTAAAAAATAGATGGTTTCGATCGTTGAAAAAAAAATCGTAGGAGACCCTAAAAGGTGTCCCTCAAATAAAATTATTTGAGGGATCCCAAAATAGAAGGGGAATGTATATATATATACAGTTAAAATACAATACCTTTTTTTTCAGAAACGTGGTGGTTTCTGATTGCTTCATAAAATGTTAGGTGTCAATCTTTTGGATGATACATTGTCTGGAATAGTTATGTTTATCTTCCTCGCATCTTCTGAACCTCTTCATGTATTGATTGGAAAAGTACAGTGGGAATATACCGCTCACCAAAGCTTGGAAATATAACCTATAATTCAAAGAAAAAAAATTAATAGAAAGGATGCAGTACAAGATTAGATTGTATATCCCAACAGAAGTGCCTCCTATAACATATTGAGGCAAAGTCAATCAACACAATACTGTTTGGAATGGTATAAAATGTAATTTGTCAACTTATTAATTCAATGAGCAGATGGCATGCGCGCCCGCAGGTGTGGCAGTACTACTGTAAAAACACATTGGACAGTAAAGATGGTATTTAAAATAAAATCAAAAGAAAGAAATCTAGAACATAACATCTACTACACAAATTGGAATTATGTACGGATGACTTACCCAGCAACATGAATGTCCATTAAATAACGGAGAAACAGAGAACTGAGAATCAGAGATCAGTGAAATTTGTAAAAGAAATCAATGATGCTTAGCTATGCTCTTGTTCATGATAATAGGATAAAATGTCAACAATAATGAATCAAATACAAATAGTATACTAACAGATTTGTGAACCTGTAGGGCGTACCAATCTTGGCAATGAGTTTGATATAAAGGATCTTGGTCCCTACATTATTCTTTTGATTGTTTATGTATTCTCCCACTGACATACATTTAGCTTTGATTTGTTTGAGGAAGGGTGACTAGGAAAGATTCAGATAATTCATATGCGTGCCCGCAGATCAGTTTGTAGATGTATGCACTAAAGGGCAACATCTACATGGCCTTTGTTCTAACAGCCTTAAATGTTACCCACTTAAACTAAGCTAAACTAAATTAAGAGCCTAGTATTCAGCCAATAGACAGTGTATTATTACCAAAGTCAGATTAAACAACAAAATGTTGTTAGTGAACTGTAATTAGTTAGATGTTGTTAGGACGTAGGAGGGTTATTTAGTTCAGCTCTTGTATTTAAGAGAAAACACTCTGTTTCAGCATTATTATGAATGAAATACGTTGTCAAACACAACAAGAGTTCTTTTTAGCTTCTTACTTTGCAATACAAAAGAATTCTATCAGGAATTAGCTGTCACTTCGTCATAAGATTGGACCAAGGCATCTAATCTGAATCAGCCCCATGACCAAAACGTATAATCTGAATCAGTTCCAGGATTGTGTAAACTAAGCATTTCATTTGCGATTTGCTTCAGAAAAGTTTTCTTATGCAACAAATGCATTTCATGATCGCATTATCTTCATTAAACTACATCCTACACCCTTCAAGACAATTTTATATTATCAATTAAATGATTCTGCATCAGTTTCTTATTCTTCATATTTCTTATAATTTGACCAACACTTTGGATCCAGGTAAAATGCCTTTTAGCTATGAAGCTATCTACTGCTTTGCTACAATTTGCATGACAAACTAAAGATGCTAAAAAGCACACATTAAAGCTAGTCAGATCGTATAAATAATCATTATAGGGAAGAATAAAATGAGAAACAAAACCAAAAAAGAACCTCACCGTGATTAGTTTTCCAGTATTTTCAGGCCTTCTTGCTAAACTTATTGCAGCAGCTGCAGCAGCTCCTGATGAAATACCAACCTACAGACAAGTATTTGCTTATTGAATTATCAAAATCACCTTGAATTAGGATAGAATTACAGAAAGTGGGATGAATTTCTAAGTTAAATAGCTAATAAATTATAGCAGAAGTTAGAATCTGTTGCTTATAAAGTGCTCCATGTCAAAGAAGACTTGCAAATTACCAGTAAACCTTCCTCCAATGCTAGTCTCCTTGCCATTTCAACAGCTTCATCATTAGTAACCTAGATTTGAAAAAAGAAAAAATATATATATCATATAGTTAATTTTGAACTGAATGTACAAGTGTAAAGCAACCCACCCCCAAAAAAAAAGGAAAAAATAGAAGAAGGCATGTACACAATTAAGAGGCTGATTGACATAGCAAATCCCAAATACTCATCCAGTAATACTTATGACGCAGTATTTGTTGGGAGAGAAAAAAGAAAACAATATGAGTGGGATAGACAGGATCAGAGAGAGGAAGAGAGGAGAAAAAAAAAAAAAAAAGAGGAAAGGGGAATGGAGATAAAACAAGAGGGAGGCTAGGGTTAGGGTTAGGGTTTCTAATTCAATATTTCTAATCAAGTCTGTCTTCAATGAGTAGTGACATATGCCGAGATTTTACACTGAAGAAATTCGACAGTGTTGCACCGAAACACCTCCAAGTGAAGGCCACCCTTACTCTTGACCTATTTGAAATCATGTTTGTGATCCAGGAGATTTTCCAACAAAAACTACCCAGTGAATCTCATGACCTTATGACTATATGATTGCTTCCCCTTTCCAAGGTTACTAACCAACACACTCACCCGCATCAATAGGTCCTTAAGTCATCTAGGCTCATTCCATACATCTGCTCTGCTAAGTTTGCTTCCTACATTGGCAGCAAGTAGTGAAATATAATGCCAAGACCAATTTCTGGTCTTTCTTAAACACGCAAACCTATATACAAGCACCATAGGCCAACCCTTATGCTAAACACGCAAACCTATATACAAGCATAACGCCCAGGAGAAGAACTCATTTCCAGTGCAGGGTCACCCTTCCCTTTTTGGCATTGTGTATACTATGAGCACCGCTTAACCAAAACCTATTCCCTTACCTGGTGCTACGCGGCAAACGTGCATCACAAAGCCCCAAGATCTAGCATCAATTCCATTGTACTCATTTTGACCACACAAACTTATTTGTATTTTCGGTTTCCCCAAATTCCATGTAATTTCCTCTCAAGAGAATTCCACATCAGGAGCATAAAGATTTGATGAGCAATATATAACATCTTTGGCCTTTCCGTCCATCTCAAAATGGGTTTAGGTTGGACGCGCTAATTCTGTCAAAGTATCAAAGCAGGCAATCCATGTGTCCAGCCAACAAGCACACACAGTACAGTCACCAACACGTGAGGGGGTGTGTAAGCCTCTCCACCAACTTCTAATTGTTTTTTTTTTTTTTTTGGTTTAGATGCTCTAACTCTATAATTACCCAAACTCCTAATTACAAGCCCCGTCAAAATGAGAAACAAATTTTTTTGAAGGGCTAAAATCACGATACAAAACATAGTGAACCAGATTCCACCGTCAAAATGATACAGCCTTAACAAACAAATCCAAAATACACCTAAATTGTAAAACAACTCTAAAAACAATCCTACAGCAGCTCCCCAATCTAATAAAATTACAGAAAATGAAAAATCCCTAAAAGCTTGAGAAAGAGAAGGGCACAAGGATGCCCAAAACCTAACTCTTTCCCAAGAATTCTCTTCTACATCCCCACTATAGTTCTCGAATTTTCTTCCTTTTTCTCCCACCAAATTACCCAAAAGACGACCAACACAGTGCGACTCCACAAAATTCTTGCCTTCCTTCTGCCACCAAAAGACAAATACTTTTCACAAAGCATGTTTGAAAGTGACAAGAGAAAAAACCCAATTAACCTCTACCTCCCTGACTGACTGCCACCACAGCCTCAATGCATACATAACCAATTTGTGTTTACAATAATGTCACTCAATAACAAAAGGTATCTACTCACTCGTCATGCCAGCGCATCCCAAGTCCAAGCACACTCCACATGCTAGTGCTCTCCACATGGATATCCACAAGATTGTCACTCAATAATAAAAGGGTTCTAAACACTTCCCACACTGAGATGCATCTCAGATCTCATCTTGGTTCTTGTCTTGCTGGTATCTCATCTCATGTTTGTCTCGTTGAGATCTCTTTTTGATTCCCATCTCAGTTCTATTTGTTGTAGCAAGCTAAGAGTTACTGATATCTACCCACCAACTTCATGGGGAGTTTTGTTTTTTAGGCTTATTATTAGTCATTCAGTTTAATGGCGGATTATTAGGCATTTAGCTTAAATAAGTCTGTTAGCTTATACCGAGGTATAATTGTTGAATTAGCTTAATTTGAGGATAATTGTCTGATTCCCTTAATTCAAGGCTAATCTTCAGGGCAGACTTATGTCTTTGTTTCCTATATCAAGACCAATGTAGTTTGTTGTTAAAATAATGAATACAATGATCTTCCCTCTTATTTTTTGAGCTTATTTACAACAGGCTTCGTGGATGCCCTGCATCACCACCCTTGATTTGGCAGCTGGCATATTTAGTATCTCATCTCATATTATGTTCTCAGACATTTTATTTGAAATTATTTGTTTGTGTAAAGGTATTGTGTTTTTTATTGTCATAATTGCAATAAAATTATGTTTCTTTTTCAAAATAAAAATAAAAATTTGTTTGTGTAAATATGCTTCATTTTTAGCTTATTTCAGACCTGCTCTGGTAGTATCCCATGAGTCTTATTTCAATGCTTCATTGAAATTTGTAGGTCAGAATTAGTGTCCAAAAGTATTTTAGCAATTTTAATGTAAGCCACTATTTAGGGTTGGGTTAAAAGAAAATAATGATTTATTTATTGACTAAAAATAGAAAATTGTTCAACTTTTATGCACCCAAGAGCTCTTTTCTGGGGTCCAATAACTTTAAAACCCACCAAACCAGCCATCTTTATACTCTAAACCTACCAATTATTGCAAGACCATTAAAATGCTAATAAACGCTCAATTTCTCAAACCATTAGCCAAAAAAAGAACTAGTTAAAAACCCAAGATGACAAACCCACGTACGTTGTCCTATTCCAAGAGACGATGAGAAAACAATAACACTGAGAAAACAATAACACTAATAAAACCTAAGAGACAACGCAAATCAATTTACCTTGATGACCTCATCAAGCAAATTAACATCCAAAATACTTGGCACATAACCTGCATGAAGAACTCACATAAATTTTTCAGTACAGGCATATCATATTCTTGAAAAAGGAATTGCAACAGAAAATTGATGTATTAAAGAATGAAGAGAAACAGTGCTTTCACCTGGATTTTCTCCAGAGATCACGCTCCTCTCTGCAGGTTCCACACCTACTACCTGGATAACCAAAATTACAGAACATGCAGCTTTCCAGAGTTACAAACACAATAATCCATAAAATTGCAGTGACACTAATTTCCACTAATCAAGCCATGTAAGAGCAACCACTCAGACACCCCACCAGATATAGATCTAGTAACAAGCTTGAAATCTCTAATGACACTAAGTTGTCAAACTGCAATAATATTGCAAAGCAATAAACTTCAAAACAGAAAAAGAAAAAATAATAAGTTCATAGTCACAGCCATTGGAAGTGCTATGCCATTCTAAGGCCTATGTACAATGTTATATTCCAAAAAAAATATATAGATATATCACATGAACGATATAGAACTCTTAAATGAATGTCTATTAACATTACAATCTGAACTTTAAAGTCAAATCCATAATATTCTGTTTCAATTTGAAAGGGACACATAAATATCATTGAGATGAGCAATCATGAAATAATTCATTAATCTAGACGTCGGTGCAAGATACGTGTAACTTGCAATGAATTACTATACATTATGAAGCCTGACCTTTATCTCGTTGTTCATCGCTTTTAGGTAACGCCCAGTGCCTGTAACAGTACCACCAGTTCCAATAGCAGCAACAAATATGTCAACGCTGCCCATGGTATCCTCCCATATTTCTGGGCCAGTAGTATCGAAATGTATCTGTGATTCATCATTTGAATCGTCACTATAATATAATACTAAGATATAATATATGAATATTAGGATAACCAATAGCAGTTAGTCAAGTCTTCCTGGAGAGAAAACAGAAACAACCTTTGCATTAGCGGTATTATCAAACTGTTGAAGCATATATGAATTTGGTGTTCTCAGAACAATCTCTCCAGCTTTATCTAAAGCTCCTTTCAAACCCTTTTCTGGATCTGTCAAAACAACCTCTGCCCCAAATGCACGTAAAAGAATCCTCCTTTCGAGATTTATGGATGCAGGCATGGTGACTATAAGTTTATACCCTTTAGTTGCAGCAACAAAAGCAATACCAAGTCCTGTATTCCCACTAGTTGGTTCAACTAATACACTCTGCATAGTTACAGAAAGAACATACAACTCTTTTATATAACAGAAATATGCAACAAACAACCTCCCCTCACCCCCCAAATAAAAGGAAAAATAGAAAACACGGCTTTCACCAACTATAACATCTTACTCCATGTGACTTGCAAAAGCATCTTAGATGACAAGGTGATATATTGATCTACACAGTAAATTTTGCATACAATGACTAATCAGCTCACCTTTCCAGGAGATATTAATCCACTTTTCTCAGCATTAGATATCATGCTACATCCAATTCTGAAATTTTAATCAGCAAATATAACATGAGCATCTGCAATGTTTATCCATTCAACAAGCACAAAGGTTAATGAAATGGAAATCATAGTGGTATGGTAATTATTACTGGTCAGCAAAGATACTTAGTTCCATTAAAAATACATTACTTCAAACTTAAAGCGAGTATGAAGAAATTAACGATACTTCTTTAAATTTTGAGTACTACCACATGGGCCAATTATGTCCTAAAGTTTCATCAATAGGATGATTCCATTTACCTGATGAATCTTCTACAATCAGGATGGCAAACAAAGATTAAGAAGTAATTCTGGTAAATAACGGTAACAACATCTAGTAAGATCCATAATATGGGGTAAAATGACAATTCATCAGTAAGCAAGTTACCTATCCTTGACACTTCGGCACGGTTCCATAGATTCAAGCTTTGCTGCAATATTTGCCACACAACCTCCGGTAACTTTGTTGAGGTATACCATTGGTGTACTTCCAATCAACTATATCAGTTTATCAGCAAAATTCCAGTCAACAAAAACTTTTGACAATAAAAACCACTATGCACATAAATTGCAGTGATTAAAACAAGATTATATATTGTAATGAAATGTGTAAAGTGACCACATCCAACAGCTACGTTGATACAAATTCAAAACCCACCTACTTATCATTACTTTCTCACAATATTAAACCTAAAAACACATCAATAGACACACACACACACACACACACACACACACACATATATATATATAATATGTGTGTGTACATATTACAAGAGATTCAACATAGAGAATTTTCGTCTAATTTTTTTCCGACCAACCAACCAGTGCAGTGCCAAAAATTGAAGATATGCCTTGTTGAAATCTTAAAATTAAGGAAGATTATTCAGATAGAAATTCAACAAATGTGCGTTGAAAAGTACGCTATAACAAAAGAACAAACCAGCGGCATAGAGCAGAACCTGGGTTACGTCCTCAGCGATATTGACAGTGTCGAGGTCTTCTCTGGTGGCGTAAACAGAGGAGGCTTTGGCAAACACGAGAGGGTATCGCTGGGTGAATTGTCTTCTGAGCAGAGCTCCATTAGTGGATGAGATGGAGCTGGAAACCTTGAAGGTTCCGAAACGGTGGCGTTTGGAGGGAAATGAAAAGGGATGAGGGAGAGGAAGAAGCAGAGGAGCTGATAATATAGCCATTGGTTAAGAAAAGGTTTTTGCGGGGTTTTAGATGGGGATTTCATGTACACGGTGGGGGCGAGTTCGCGCTTTTGCCCTTCTTTTCTTTCTTTTTTCTTTTAAAAAAAAAAATTGAAATTGAAACTTTATTAGATAAATTTTAACGGTACAATCAAAGACATCAACAAAACATCTAAAATATCAATTTCAAGATGGCAATAAACTAACATGCTAAAAGCAAAACTAAGGCGAACAAAAGCTGCAGTAAAACTACTAGCCCATATCACCGCAATTAGCAATAAGCTCAAACAAAGTCCATAAACCCAACATAACCAAAACCCTAAATTAATCCATGAGCCTAAACGAATCCTACCACCAACATCTAAAGAAGCGCCGTCAATGTCAAGATTTTTCAAGTATTTATGTTTTAGTTGAATTGGTCAAGTTAGTTGTTAATAATCCCTAGGTGTTAGGGACGTGAGGTAGTGTTTGTTTATTTGTTATCCTAGTTTCTAGGGGAATCCCATCAGTCTAGATATTAGACGTGGGTTTGGTTTGCTGCTTAAGTTTCTGCTTTCAGTTTCTTTGTAAGGCTATATAAGCCCAGATTTAGAGCTTTGATAAGGAAGACGCACTTTTCCAATTATTGTTTCAATTACTCAAGCTTTAGTTTTCAACAATTGGTATCAGAGCCCTCATTGGGCCTGAGTAGAAAAGAAGCAGCAGCTTGCATCTTGTAACAACAAGATCACCATGGCGAGTGACAACACTGGTTTTGTACAACCAGCAATCCCAAGGTTAGATGGACACTATGATCACTGGAGTTTGCTTATGGAAAATTTCTTGCGGTCCAGAGAGTACTGGAGTTTAGTGGAGAATGGCATCACCGAAACTTGCTGCAAAAACTATTCTTACTGAGGCACAAAGAAAGGCACTGGCATATTAGAAGCTCAAAGACTTGAAAGCCAAAAATTTCTTGTTTCAAGCCATTGATCGTGTCACTCTAGAGACCATCCTCAAGAAGGATACAGCAAAGGATATTTGGGATTCTCTGAAGCAGAAGTATCAGGGGACAGCTCGTGTGAAACGAGCCCAGCTACAAGCTCTCCGCAGAGAGTTTGAGATTCTTACCATGAAGGAAGGCGAGTCTGTTACAGACTATTTTGAACGAACGCTGACAATTGCAAACAAGATGCGTATCAATGGAGAACAAATGGAAGACGTAATCATTGTCGAGAAAATCCTCCGTTCTATGACCTCCAAGTTTGCTTATGTTGTATGTTCAATTGAAGAATCCAAAGATGTTACTGAACTTTCCATCGATGAACTATAGAGCTCTCTACTCGTTCATGAGCAACGAATGATTAGTCAGGTTGTTGAAGAGAAATTATTGAAGGTCTCACTAGGTGATGACAACAATCGTGTAAATTCATCCATATGGAATAGCTACGGAAGAGGCCGAGGTCGCGGAAGAGGTCGCGGACGTGGGAGAGGACGCTGGCATGAAAACCAGACAGCTGAACATGAAAGAACGTGGGACAAGTCAAATGTTGAATGCTACCGTTGCCACAGATATGGTCATTATCAGTATGAATGCCCAAAATCTGCTCGAAATGAAGAACAATCAAATTATGCCAAATCAGAAGAAGTACTCTTGATGGCTTACATTGAGGAGAAGAACCCAAAATCCGATATTTGGTACCTGGATTCTGGATGTAGCAATCATATGAGTGGTAACAAATCTCTATTCTCTGATTTAACTGAAGATTTTAGAGAGCATGTGAAGCTAGGAGATAATTCAAGCATATCTGTGATGGGCAAAGGAAATATTCAAGTACATATTGATGAGAATACTGTGTATAAGATTGCTAATGTCTTCTATGTTCCAACTCTGAAGAACAATCTTATTAGCATGGGACAATTGCAAGAAAATGGGCACACAATCATTATTCAAGCAGGCTGCTGTCAGGTTTGACACCCAGCAAAAGGCTTAGTTACTGAAGTCAAAATGACACAAAATCGTATGTTTCCATTGTATACACACAAGAGTCTTCCAAGCTGTTTCTCAACAAGAGTGCAAGACATTACCTGGTTGTGGCATTTTCGCTATGGGCATTTGAATTTCAACTGTCTAAAGACCCTTCACAAAAGAATATGGTAAAAGGACTTCCTCAAATTCATTGTCCATCTCAAATATGTGAAGAGTGCACAGTGGGTAAACAACATCGTGATTCTTTCCCAAACAAGCAAGCATGGAGAGCAGAACAAGTCCTGCAACTAATTCACTCAGATTTGTACGGACCTATCAATCCAGCTTCAAACAGTGGCAAGAGGCACTTCATTACTTTTACCGATGACTATAGTCGCAAAACCTGGGTTTATTTTTTGCATGAAAAATCTGAAGCCCTTGTTGCATTTCAAAGATTTAAGGCCAGAGTAGAGAAGATGACAAGATACTTTATCAAAAGTCTTCGTACAGACTGTGGTGGAGAATTCAATTCTAATCACTTTGCAAAGTTCTGTGAGGAAAATGGAATTCAGAGACAACTTACTGCAGCATACGCGCCACAACAAAATGGCGTATCAGAGAGGAAGAATCGCACTATCCTAAATATGGTGCGAAGTATGATGGCAAGGACAGGTCTCCTAAAGAATTTTTGGCCCGAAGCTTCAAATTGGAGTGTACATTTATTAAATCAAAGTCCCACATTTGTTGTAATAACCCAAAACAAAATATCAAGAAAATAGTAAAATATCTAAAAAGTTGGATTAATATCTTCTACCTAAAAGACGATTTTACCCTCGCATATTTTAATGGGGGAAAATTTTACTTTTTAATCGAGAAAGAATTTGGGAATTTCACTTGCGCCGTTGCGTAGAGCACGGCGAAACGAGTCCGTAGACACGGAGTAGACCTGAATCGGAGTTGTAACGAAGAAGATACGATCAAAATACCGCGAAGGGCAAAATGGTAATTTGGCCAAAAAGTCAGATTTTTATCTCTTCCTCCCTTCTCTCTCCTCATTTCTCTCTCCTCTCTCTCTCTCCTCCCGATTCCAGCACGACCAGCCGACCTCCGGGCCTTCCCGACGTCGCCACGGCTGCCACACTTGGAGCTGATCTCCGTCGTTGGTACCAAACGAATCACCACTCGACCGCCATCATTTCTTGACCAGCCGCCGCCCTTGCCGTGGCCGGAGCTCGCCGGAAAATACCATGTTTGCCGGATTTCGTGTTCAAACTTCCAGCTCGTTTTTCTCCTTCAATTCTCCACCAAATCGATCGAGTAAGGTATGGTTTCTCAGCTATTTTTCGTGTTCTAGCTGATGGATGTATGGGTTTCGATCGATTTTAGCTCTAAAACGATCAATTTTAGACTTGAAATTTGGCCAAAACTTCGGCCGCCGTGATCTACTGTTTCTGGTCACTTTTTGGGGTATGTCCAAGAACAAAAGTGACTCCAAATTGAGTGTTTTACTTAGGATAGGAGTTTGAAGTCTTGGTTCCGAGATTTTTCGACCACCCGAAATCGCTTTGGACACCGGAATCCGCCTGCGCATGCTGGGGCGCGTGGGCGAGGGTGATGAAGTAATTCTGTGCAGTTTTGTGATCCTCGTGTCGTCACGAGCGCGTAGGATCTCGATTCGGAGTCCGTTTGAGCCCCGAACGGATTTTCCATATCGCGCGATCCTTGGGTGCAGTGTCGTCTAATCGTTGGATCGCACTGAATTTTGGATATGTCGTACTACATGATTCCAGGATCGTATAGGATTTGACGGATTGCGAATCGGAGTCCCGGATACTCCGAAATCGAGAACCCTGGGGCTAGGGTTTGGATTTTAAGCGATAACGCGATTTTGACCCATCCGACCGTCCGTTTCAGACCGAATTCGCGGAACATGGTTCCTTCTCTATGAGGAACCTTTAGAGAAGCCCAGATTGACCATCGGAGACAGTGGACCCACGGGGTCCCGGATTGGCCGGTCTTGTGGTTTATCGATTTGTCAAGCGTCGAGTCTTCCAAAACTAATTCAAGAATCTGAAAGGCTAATGTGGGCATAGAAGTAACTTAAAAATTGAGCGCACGTATTTCTAGGAGCTGGGGGCAGGGTGTTTAATTTAAATTCTTTTTATCCAGCAATTTATTAAATTATTATTATGGATAATCAGGCACCAGAGGTCCAGTCGACCCACAGGAGGAACCTTCAAAGGGTTCAGCTAGCTCGGACCAACTGTGAGTGGACTTTCTTTCATAAATGAATTGTTTAAACGAGTTATATAAATGATTTATATAAATAAGTTTACTTGAATGATTTTTATATTGATTTTATATAAATAAGCTTTTATAAATGAGTTTATCTAAATATGTTTTATGAACTGTTTCTTTCGAGTATGAGTTGTACTGTTAAATACCTTGCTATATGTGATGCTTAGTTATTGAAGCTCCAGTAATATTAAAAGCAGAGGTTGAGAACTTTACCAGAGAAGATACAGTTACGTTTCAGATTTACTGAGATGCAGTGAGTTAGTAGACTTTTCTCAAAATAGTTTATTTTAAAAACCACTGTGTACCCATTTATCTTTGGTGATTACCCAGAGTCGGACCGATGTCTACAGACATCCAGTCTGATTTCAGTTACGTCATTGCACTTGACTTTGCCTCAAGAGTTACGGGGACGCTCGGACCGTGAGTGCCAGGATTTGCGGCTCGGCAGACTTGGTGTACCGAGACCTGCCAGGATTGCGGCTCGGCTGACTCTGTGTCCCCGAGACCTGCCAGGATTGCGAATTAGGCTGACTGCGGTCCCCTGCATCCTGCCAGAGCCGCTCGAGTCGACTTGGTGTCATCGAGACCTGCCGGCGGATCAGGCTGACCATAGTCCCCTGATTTCGCCAGTTTGCGGCTCGGGTAGACTGCGTGACGCCCGAGACCTGTCAGGGGAATTGACGGATGTGACAGGGGTACAAAAAGGTGGTAGTTTTCAAAGAATTTTGAGCTTTTTTTTAATCTAATTATGACTTTCAGTTATTTTATACCAGTTTCTTTGGCATTCGCACATATATATCTTTATATAATTATTTAGCTATACGAGTAATATTTATCAGTATGTCTTTACGAGTAATATACTCACAATAGTTATACGAGTCTATTTATCAGTAATATTTATCAGTATCTTTAAACAAACCATCGATTTAAATCCTTACTTATTTTTAAATGGGGGTTATTATGATTGTAAACTATTTTCAAGAATCTTATGTTTGGTCCACTCACATTTTCAACCTTTTTTTCGCCCCCAGGCCGTAGAAGTGCGCAGGATCCACCACCGGGCCATTCAAAGCTTCCGCGCCACCAAGTAAGGTAGAGTTTTGTGGAAAATCCTTGAAACCCTGAAAACTTTAGAAAATGCTCTGATATCTAGTTGAAACTGAAAAACTGGAGTTGAGATCTGTTATTTGAGATATTCTGGCAATTGGTGTGGATTTATTTGATTGTTTAACAGGTGGAAAAATTTGGGTTTGGTCAAAATACAGGGGAGACTCTGCCGAATTTTCGACAGGAGTCCAGAGAAAGTTTTCATAGTAACTGTAGCAGGAAGGGTAAAATGGTCATTTGTTCCCGACAGTTGCCAGATGTCGGACACGCACAGGGCTTGGTTCGAATTCCAAAGTGGAATTAGGATCGGGTCTTGTCATTTGTAGTCAAGGATATGACTCCAGAAGAAGCCTGGTCTACTTATAAACCATCAGTTGGTTATTTTACAGTTTTTGGGTGCATAGGTTATGCACATATACCAAATGAAACAAGAACAAAGCTAGACGACAAAAGCGTGAAGTGCATTTTTCTTGGAGTCAGTGAGGAGTCCAAAGCTTTCAGGCTTTACAATCCTGTGACTAAGAAGATTATTGTTAGTCATGATGTGCAATTTGATGAGAGCAAGACGTGGGATTGGAGTAGTACCAATAAGCCAAAATCTTTGACTGATTTTGAAGAAGACACTTAAGCAAGTGAGCAGCCCAGGGATGTTCATCTCACTGAAGAACAAACTCCTGGTCCATTTCAAGCACAACTACCTAGTCCCTTTGCAAAAGAGCCACCAAGCTCACTGCCAATCAGTTCAACCGCAACATAGCCACTAAGTTCATCATCTCAACACATTGATGCTCAGCCATCTCAACGCCTCAAAAGACCAGCAAGGAAGCCAACAAGATTAATGGATTATGTCAGTTGTGATGAACTATCAGATGATGAAGCCTTTGCACACCTTGCCTTGTTTGCAGATAATGATCCCATTTCCTTCTATGATGTTGTCTCAAAACAGACATATGGAGAAAGGCTATGGATGTTGAGATCAAATCTATTGAGAAGAATGGGACATGGGAATTAGTAGACTTGCCTAAGGGTGAGAAAACAGTTGGGGTCAAGTGGATATACAAAACAAAGTTAAATGAAAAAGGAGAAGTTGACAAATACAAGGCGCGTTTGGTGGCTAAGGGATATACACAAGAACATGGAATTGATTATGCTGAGGTTTTTGCACCAGTTGCAAGATTAGATACCATTCGCTTAGTGGTGTCATTGGCTGCTCAGAATTCTTGGCAAATATTTTAGTTACACATGAAATCTGCCTTTTTGCATGGTGAGTTGAATGAACAAGTTTTTATTGATCAACCTCTAGGTTATATACAGAAGGGGAATCAACAGAAAGTATACAGACTGAAGAAAGCCCTATATGGACTGAAACAAGCACCATGAGCTTGGTACAGTCGTATAGAATCCTATTTCTCCGAGGCTGGTTTCGAAAAGTGTCCTTATGAACACACTTTGTTCATCAAAATCGAGAAGGGAGGTAAAATTCTGGTGGTTTGTTTATATGTGGATGATTTGATTTTCACTGGAAATAACGATGATATGTTTCTTGAGTTCAAAAAATCTATGATGAATGAATTTGATATGAGTGATTTGGGAAGAATGTGTTACTTTCTTGGTATTGAGGTCAAACAAACGTCTAATGGAGTCTTCATTGGACAAAAGAAATATGCACAGGAGATCCTTGAAATGTTTCAAATGCTTGATTGCAATCCTGTTAATAATCCAATTGTCCCAGGCTTCAAACTCACAAAAGATTTTGGAGGAGAAAGAATTGACAGCACATACTACAAGAAGATTGTAGGTAGTCTGATGTACTTAGCAGCTACTAGGCCTGATATGATGTATGTTATTAGTCTCCTTAGTCGACTCATGGAAGCTCCAACTATACTTCACTTCCAAGCTGCAAAAAGGGTTCTTCGTTATTTGAAAGGAACTACAGAGTTTGGTGTTCTTTATAAAAGAGGTAAAAGCAGGGGTCTAGTTGGCTTCATTAACAGTGATTTTGCTGGGGACTTGGATGATAGAAAAAGCACTTCAGGTCAAGTTTTCATGCTTAGTTTTGGGCAATTTCTTGGTCTTCAAAGAAGCAGCAGGTGGTCACGTTGTCCACAATTGAAGCTGAGTTTGTTGTAGCTGTTTCCTGTGCATGTCAAGCTGTGTGATTAAGAAGATTACTTGAAGAATTGGGGTATGTTCAACAAAGTCCTACTTTGATTCATTGTGACAACATCTCTACTATCAAACTCTCAAGAAATCCAGTGTTACATGGAAGAAGTAAGCATATCGATATCAGGTTTCATTTTCTTCATGATCTCATAGAAGAATGTGTTGTTGAATTGATTCATTGCTAGAGTCAGGATCAAATTGTAGATATACTAACAAAGCCTTTGAAGCTTGAGACATTTGGGAAGCTGTGTGGGCTTCTTGGGGTTTGTTCAAGTTATGATGTAAACTGAATGTTTGCATGATATTCAATTTAAGGGAATGTGTTAGGATCAAGTATTTATGTCTTAGTTGAATTGGTCAAGTTAGTTGTTAATAATCCCTAGGTGTTAGGGACGTGAGGTAGTGTTTGTTTATTTGTTATGCTAGTTTCTAGGGGAATCCCATCAGTCTAGATATTAGACGTGGGTTTGGTTTGCTGCTTAAGTTTTTGTTTTCGGTTTCTTTGTAAGGCTATATAAGCCCAGCTTTAGAGCTTTGATAAGGAAGACGCACTTTTCCAATTATTGTTTCAATTACTCAAGCTTTAGTTTTCAACAGTCAAGGCCACACCCACCACCGCATTCGTAACAGATATGGGGAAAATATGATTTCCAGCGATCTACCTACACATAAAAGCGAACAAATAAACGAAAACAACAACTTTGCTAAAGAACAATTGAGTGATTTGTAGCAACCTCCGTCAAAGACGATGTAGAATCAAATTTAAAGAACATAAGCAGCGTTAGGGAACGGGTTTTGGGAGTAGGATTTGATTGAGAACATAAACTAAAAGGGGTGATGGGGAACATCAATCTAACCAGGGTTTAGAAGAAACCACCACAAAGGGGCTTTTTATTCAAAACGCTTCTGTGGACTTACTCACTAATCTAAAAAGAAAAGACGAGAAGAGATTAGGGGGAGGAGGGGCAGTGACGCTTCTTTCTCCTCCCCCTTCTATGGAATTTTCCTTTAGGACTCATAGAGGGAGAGAACAGCTAGGGTTTGGGAGATGCGCCCTTCCTTTCCTTTGTTTGCCACAAATGCTTCCGAAGCAAATTGAAGGGGTTTCTTTGGGTTAAATTCAGCATTTACTATGTTAAGTGTTTTTTTTTTTTCGACGGGGTCCAGTTGGAAAAGGCTCTTGACTTGTAGACTAGGGGCTCGGTTGTTACGGCAGATTGTCATGGACTAGACTAAATACTAAGACTGTCTTAGATTGGCTTGGCCTGGCATAAGCTGGATAAGACTTGTCTTGCATTTGGTGTAATGTCGGAAGGTGGATAAAGAAAATGGTACTATCTGTTGACGTGAATCTCCTAATTAATCATGAAAATTTATTTCGTTGATTAATTAAGGGATTTACTTTCCTATTCTATATAGTTGACAAATCATTGTATAATTAGGAGATACTATCATAATTGATTACTGTATCTATTTCCTTGTAAATCACTCATGTAAACTTCTATATATACCTCCTTATGAAGAAGAATAAAACCTAACCAAAAGTATTCAAACCATATTCATATTTTAGCATGGTATCAGAGCAATCGATCCTAGGTTGTCTCTAAACCCTTATCTCAAATTTCTTGTATTCAAATCCAAAACCCTAAATCAAATTCCTCATATTTTTCCCCAAATTCAAATTCCTCAAATCTAAAGTCCTCAAATCCTCTTCTCAACACATACCCTTAAATCTTATACACATACCTCTCAAATCCAATTCCTACATCAAATTCATACATCACAATTCCTCACATTCTTATATCACATCTTACTTCCGTTGCGATGTTAGGAACCCCTATGATTCTTCCCCTTATTGCAGACTCATAGAAGCATAGGGTCAATCCTGCTAACCCGACTATCATGACTCATGCTTCTATCGCCACCACCAAAGGTTCTACTTTTCATACGTCCTCTCAAAAATCCGCCAGGATTATCGACTCGGGTGCTACGGATCAAATGACATTTGATCCTAGCCAACTTATTAGTCGCATATCATCCACTCTGTCGGTCATGTCTAATGCTAATGGTACCCTCTCCCCTGTGGTTAGGGAGAGCTCTCTATCTCTCTCTACTTCCCTACATCTAGATTCTGTATTACTTGTTCCATCTTTGCACCATAACTTGCTATATGTTGCACAACTTACTACTACTTTGGGGTGTACTGTAACCTTTTGCCTTAATCATTGTGTTTTTTAGGACATCTTCACAGGAAAGATGATTGGTTGTGGTACTCGGTGGGGCAAACTCTACTACTTGGACTGGGCACCGGCTAGTGAGGTAAAGGTTGGTCAACCTTTCACAACCAGTGGAACTCGTTCTGAGGGGGAGAGAGACAAAATTTGGTTATGGCATAAACGTCTTGGGCATGCCTCGTTCGGTTATCTTAAGAAATTGTTTCCATCATTATTTTCCAGTCTTGATGTTTCCAGCTTCCAGTGTGATACGTGTGAATTGGTTAAGAGCCATCATGTCCCGTTCCCATTAAGTTCAAATAAGAGTTTGGTTCCGTTTTCTTTTGTTCATTCTGATGTTTTGGGACCTGCTATTCTATATAGTTGGCAAATCATTGTATAATTAGGAGATACTATTCTAATTGATTACTGTATCTATTTCCTTGTAAAGCCCTCATGTAAACTCCTATATATACCTCCTTATAGAGAAGAATAAAACCTAACCTAAAGTATTGAAACCATATTCATATTTTAGCAATAAGAAGAAGTCCTAATTACATAATATCTATACAAAAAAGGAATAAATAAAAACCCAATAGAATAGGAAAGAAATATCATAATAGGACTAGGATATCTATCTCGCCAACACTGCCCCTCAAGATAGAGCAAAGACGTCACGCATGCCCAACTTGTCAAGCGAGTTGAGAAAGATACTTGTAGAAACAGTTTTCGTAAGGATATCGGCTAACTGATACTCAGAATGATGAACGAGAAGGAAACAATCTCCGCATCCAACTTCTCTTTAATGAAATTTCGATCAACCTCCACATGCTTTATACGATCATGTTGTACAAGGTTATGAGCAATTGCAATTGCAGCCTTATTGTCACAATATAAATCCATAGGTTTCTTAGGCCTAAAGCCAAGATCTCTCAATAATCTCCTCAACCATAGTAACTCACATACACCATGGGCCATCCCACAATACTCGGCCTCAGCACTAGATCGAGACACTACCTTTTGTTTCTTGCTTCTCCAAGTAACAAGATTACCACCGACAAACATAAAATACACAGACGTAGAATGCCTATTAGTAGCTGAACCTGCCTAATCAACATCCGTGTATCCTTCCACATCTGTATGACCATACTTGGAAAACATTAACCCCTTGCCAGGAGTTACTTTGAGATATCTCAAAATACGTGTCACAGCTCCCATATGGTCTTCACTAGGCGAGTGCATAAACTGACTCACTACACTCACTGCATATGCAATGTCAGGACGTGTATGAGCTAAATAAATTAATTTCCTCACAAGCCGTTGATAGTGCTCCTTATCAGTAGGAACTTGATTAGGATATACCCCTAACTTGTGATTCTATTCACTAGGAGTATCAATTGGTTTACAATCCAACATTCCAATTTCTGCAAGTAATTTCAAAACATACTTCCTTTGAGACAAAAAGATACCATGCTTAGATTTGGTAACTTCAATCCCAAGAAAGTACTTCAAGTCACCCAATGATTTCATCTCAAACTTAGACGCCATATATTTCTAAAGGTTATGCATTTCTGCTTGATCATCTCCAGTTACAATCATATCATCAACATAAATTTTTAAAGCTGTCAATTTACCGTAACATTTTGGCCGAATCATTGTGTTTTTCAGGACATCCCCATAGGAAAGACGATTGGTTGTGGTACTCGGCGGGGCAAACTCTACTATTTGGACTGGGCATCATATAGTGAGGTCAAGGTTGGTCAAAATTTGGTTATGACCAGAGTCTTAAATATCGACCAGAGTCTTAAATTTGGTTATGACCAGAGTCTTAAATTTGGTTATGACCAGAGTCTTATTGTTTTTCTGAATGGACGATATTATAGCACATATCCATTTAAATTTCGTCAATATATCGATATTTTCGTCGATATTATCGCGATAATGTCGGAGGCGATAATGTCGGAGGCGATAATTTCCTACTCGTTCATGCTTTATTTGGGCATTATATCGCGATATTATAATATCGCGATATGAAACTGAAAAATAAATGAAAATTGTTGAGAAATGGTGGTTTTGCGCACAAGGGGACTTGAACCCCTCTCTCTCTAATCCTCCTACTGAGCCTTATCCAACATGCTACGAATGAGTTTGTGAATAAAGCTACGACGTGTAATATTTATATGGTCTTTAAAATTTCTGCAAGCTAATATTATCTAGGATAAATTTCCATTAAAAAAAATCCCTAATGATAAATTTAGGCATATGTTTAATGTTATTTATTATTTTATTATGAAGTTGTATTTTTTTGTTTTTGGTTATATATTATGGAGTTGTATTATTATTCACTATTGAGTTTTAATATTATTCATTATATGTGATACTAAGTTTTAATGAATTCTTTCTATGTGGTACTAAGTTACTCATATATTTTATTTTTGTTTTTTTTTCAAGCTCATATATATTATAATATGTAATATATTGTAGTAAATTATTATAACTAAAAAATTATGGTGTGTTTAATTTTCTTTCACTAATTACTACATATTTTCTAAAGACACAGTATTTGTCAGGTCGCTACATAATCAACTTAAATCACTCAAACCCACCATGCCATGCATTTTATTCCAATTTTTTGTGATAAAATAATAGACAATTGACTAAATAAACATCCTCTAAAGTTACAATAAAAATTTCCAAGTTTTTCTCACAATTTCCGTGATTTTTATTCAATTTTTATCGATATCGATATTTCTTCGATATTTCCATCGATATATCCGTATTTTTGGACCATCGATATTTCCGAAACTCTCGCTATTTTAGACCTTGGTTATGACATAAACGTCTTAGGCATGCCTTGTTTGGTTATCTTAGGAAGTTGTTTCCATTATTATTTTCCAGTCTTGATGTTTCCAGCTTCCAATGTGATACGTGTGAATTGGCTAAGATCCATTGTGTCCCGTTCCCATTAAGTTCAAATAAGAGTTTGGATTCATTTTCTCTTATTCATTCTGATGTTTGGGGACTTGCTAAAATTGCCACTCTGGCAGGGGCACGATGGTTTGTCACGTTTATAGATGATTGCACACACATGACTTAGGTTAACCTTCTCAAAACTAAATGGGAAGTCAGTTCCAGGTTTCAATAGTTTTATCAAATGGTGGAGACTCAGTTTCATGCCATAATTCAAGTTCTCCGTTCTAACAATGGCGGAGAATTTCTAAACCATGATCTTAACCAGTTCTTACCAGATCATGGCATCATACATCAACGCCCATGCCCTTACACTCCTCAAGAAAATGGGGTGGCCGAAAGAAAGAACAGACCCTTATTGGAAGTCGTTCGTGCCTTTCTCTTTAGTGCCAATATGCCACGATCCTTTTGGGGCGAAGCCGTTGTCTCTGCAGCATACCTTATCAATTGGATTCCCTCTAGTATCCTAAATTTCCAAACACCACTTCAAACACTTCACCACCATATCCAAACACCTCCCACCCCAAACGTGGAACCCTAGATTTTCGGCTGTGTTGTATATGTCCGCTTACATGATTACCAATGAATCAAATTGGATCCCCGAGTCGAAAAGTGTGTTTTCATTGGCTATGCACCTCATCATAAAGGATACCGGTGTTATCATCCTCCTAGTCAGAAGGTCTTACCTCCATAGATGTTGTGTTTCGGGAACATGACTTATATTTTTCAACAGCTCATGAGGAGAATTGAGAATCCACCACTGCTCTAATTCTCGATTTTTTTCCCTAGGACGTCACTCTGCATCAAAATTACTGGTCGCCAGCGGAAAGCAACCGGTCGCCCCCCTTTAGTTCTTCAACTATAGAGAACCTGCTTCAAAACGACCGGTCGCTAACAGACAGCGACCGGTCTCCAACAGACAGCGACTGGTCGCCAGAGGAAAACTTTCAGTTGTCTCCACGCTGTCAAAATCAGGAGGAGGAAATTGAACCAGTTTATGAGATTTTGCCCGCTTCAGCTCCAGTACGGCACCAATCTCCTACTGAGGAAGTCATTCAGGTAACATCTTTTCCTGAAACTGATAACACTAATGAAATATTCCATGATGATTTGATTTCAGAAGGCACAGAGCCTACATATCAGCTTAGAGAAAGGAAGAACCGTGGCAAACCTTGAGTACAATATGAAGCAGATCTTAAAGCCAAAGGGAAATACCCCATCTATAATTATATATCTCTCAACAGATTATCAGAGTCATGTGTGCATTATGTGAAGCAGTTGGCTGACATATCTGTGCCCAATAGTGTAACTAAAGCACTAGAAGACCCAAAATGGAAAGAAGCTATGAATGAAGAAATGGAGCTCTCCAAAAGAATGTCACATGGGAACTCGTGCCCTTACCTCATGGAAAGAAGACAGTAGGATGCATGTGGATTTATACTATGAAACTCAAAGCAGATGGATCTGTTGAAAGATATAACGCTAAATTGGTGGCGAAGGGGTACATACCGAGATATGGGATAGACTAGGAAGAGAGCTTTGCCCCAGTAGCTAAGATTAACACTATTAGAGTCTTATTGTCTGTAGCAGTAAATCTCGATTAGCCACTACATCAGTTTGACGTCAAAAATGTATTCTTACATGGAGACTTGGAAGAAGAAGTATATATGGACTTACCCCTAGGATGTAATTCAGCTCCTGACAAGAAAAATCAAGTTTGCAAGCTCAGAAAGTAATTATATGAGTTAAAGCAATCTCCCAGGGCATGGTTTGGTAGATTCACTAAATCTATGAAGAATTTTGGATATACACAGAGTAATTCAGATCACACCCTGTTCTTGAAGCGTGATGAAGGAAAACTTACTGCATTGATTGTTTATGTAGATGACATAATCGTAACTGGAAACGACGTAGAAGAGCAACTGAAGTTGCAAAAGTATTTGTCTCAGAAATTTTGTAATGACCCAAACTCAAAATTCATATTTAATTAGTAATTTATTATGAGGAAAGACAATTTTGCCCTTGGAATAATTTATTAACGAAAAGTTGACTTTTTGACCGGAAAGGAATTTGACAATTCTACAGACACCGTTGCGTAGAGCACGACGAAATAAGTTCATAGACACGTAGTGGGCTCGAATCGGAGTTGTAACGAGAGAGATATGGTCAAAAGAAACTCATAGGCACAATCGTAATTATTTCAAAATGGGATTTTTATAAAAATCAGATTTCTCTCTCTCTCTCTCTCTCTCTCTCTCTCTCTCTCTCTCTCCGCGTCGGCTTCTCTTTCTCTCTTTGAAACTCCGGCCACCGACCACTGCTGTGGACGGGGCAGGTACCAAAATGACCAGGCCGTCGTCCTCTTCCAGCCCCAGCCGACTCCTGCCTCCAACCGCCGTGGTTTCGCCGAAAAATGGAGAAGAAGCGGCCGGTGTCGTCCGATCTTCGCCGCCGTTGATCTCCCTCCTCCGGCCACCGATTTCGACAAGCGAGGTATGGTTTCTCACCTACTTTTCATACTCTAGCTGCCTGTTGGGTAGGATTAGATCGATTCTTAGCGTAGCCATTTTGATTCTCGAATTGAAATTCGGCTGGTTTTCGGCCTCCGTGTCCGGCCACTTCCGGTCAGTTTTTGGGGTAGGGCCAAAAACAAAAGTGGTTTCAAATATGATGTTATACCTAGGGTAGGAGTTTGGAGCCGTGGTTTTGAGATTTTCCGGCGATGCGTAATCGCTTTGGACACCCAGCGCTGCCAGTGCGTGGGCGAGGGTAGTGCAGTGGCACTATGTCTTGATGCGATCCTTAGGTTGTTACGAGCGCGTAGAAATTCGCGGATCTCAATTTGGATACCGTTTGAGCCTCGAACGGATTTTTCATATTGTGCGATTTTCGGGTTCAATGCTGTTGAGCCGTTGGATCGTAATCAATTTCAGATATGTTAGTCTAGATAATTTCAGAATCGTGTTGGATTCAACGAATTGTGAATCTTAGTCCCGGATACTCCGATATCGCGAATCCTAGGGCTAGGGTTTAGAAATTATGCGATTACACGATCGTGGTCAATCCGATCGTCCGATTCAGACCAGACTTGCAGGATATGGTTATTTAAATGTGAGGAACTTATAGGAACTCTCGGATTGGCAATTGGAGGTGGTGGACCCCATGAGGTTCTGTATTGACCAATATGGAAGTTTATCACTTAGTGAGTCTCGGGTTTTTAAAGACAGTTCTAACCAACCGAATTGCTTAAGTGGGCTTAAAAATGACTTTAAAATTAGTGCACGCACTTCTAGGAGCCGGGGGTCAGGGTTTTATTTAAATATTTATATCGAGCAGTTTTATTAATATATATTATTATGATAATTGAATCAAGCACTCGGGCCCCAGTTAACCCGCAGGAGGGACCTTTAAAAGGTCCAGCGAGCTCGGACCAGTTGTGAGTGGACTTTTCTTTTACAAATGATTTTATGCAAATGAATTTCATTATTTGATCTTGAATAAGTTTTATTGATTATGGTTTTCCTAGCATGATTTGTTGAAGTTAAATATCTTTATTTATTTGCTGCCTAGTTGAAAATACTAAAAAGATATGGAAAGTAAAGATTGAGATATTTATCAGATAAAATGGCAGCAGAGTTCTAGATTTAACAAAAATTCAATTATTCATCAGATCTTTCAGAAATTTTATATTTTCTTAAGCCACCTTAGGTACCCAGTTATAGAAACAGGTTGCCTTCGGATAAGATGATGTCTACGGACATCCAGGTTGCCTTCGGTTTATGTTGCCTTCGGATATGACGATGTCCACGGACATCCAGGTTGCCTTTAGTTTGTCAGTGCACTTGACATCTGCCTCACAAGTTTCGGAGACGCCCGGACCGTGAGAGCCAGAAATGCGGATCAGGCTGACTACGGTCCCCTGAATCCTGCCAGTTTGCGGCTCGGGTTGACTTTGTGTCACTGAGACCTGCCAGGGGAATTGACGGATTATCAGGAATTGACGGATTATCGGGAATTGACGGATATCAGGAATTGACAGAATTAAAGGCGTACATCTAGGTGGTAGTTTTAAATTGATTTCAATGCTTTTAAGAGAGTTTTATTGACCTTGAATATGATTGGCATATACGTATATAAATATGTGAATGCATGGATTTTAGTACGAATATGATAAAGAGGAAAAATTCAGTTTTTGCATAACTGTTTTTACAGTGGGGTTAGTATGTTCATATGCTATTTTCTTGACCTTTATTTTTGTCCACTCACATTTTTGAATGTTTTGTGCTCCCAGGTAGTAGACGTGCACAGGAATCCACCACCGGGCCGTTTTCCCATCTTCCGCACCTTTCAGTTGATGTAGAAGTTTTGTTTTGTAAAAGGATTAACTCCTTTGTAAATTCTTAGTGGTTGCTCTGATATTTTGCCCTAGATTGAGAACTGAACTGTTGGAATGTATATTTACGTATGTTGGCAGTTGGTTGTATAATATATATATATATATACTTGTTTGGCAGGTGAAAATGTTTTGGTATTGAGCCAGTTACAAGGGAAACTCTGCCGGTTTTTTGGTAGAAGTCAACCTTGTTATTTTATCTTGCTTTGCATAGAAGGGCAAATAGGTCATTTGTCGGACACGCACAGGGTCCGGCTCGGATTCCAAAGCGGAATTTGGATCGGGTCCTGTCAAATTTGATATGAAGGATTTAGGTGATTAGATGTACTTTCTCGGAATCGAAGCAGCAAGGTCAAAAACTGGTATATTTCTGTCTCAAAGGAAGTATGTAATGGATCTACTCACTGAAAGAGGAATGCTTAGATGTAAGCCTGCTGACACACCCATTGGGATGAATCACAAGTTGTGTGAAGACATGGACCAAGAACCAACCAATAAGAAACAGTACCAACGCCTTGTTGGTAGGTTGATATACCTGGCACACACAAGACCAAATATTGCATATGTTGTGAGTGTGGTTAGTCAGTTTATGCATTCGCCCAATGTTTCTCATAGGAATGCAATTGATCGGAACTTAAGATACTTAAAGTCAGCCCCTCAGAAAGGATCAATGTTCTCAAAAAATGGAGATCTTGAAGTTGTTGGATATATAGATGTTGATTGGGCTGGTTCCATTTCAGATAGACGCTCTACTTCTTGTTACTTTAAAAAGCAAAATGTGGTTTCTGGGTCTAGTGCAAAAGCAGAGTATTGAGGAATGGCTCACGGAGTTTGTGAATTATTGTGAATCAGAAGACTCTTGACAGAAGTGGGCTTCAAGCCAGAAAAGATAATGGAGTTGCATTGTGACAACAAGTCAGCTATCGATATTGCCCATAATCCAATTCAACATGATCGAACCAAATATGTTGAGGTGGATAGATATTTTATCAAAGAAAAAATTGAGAAGAAGATCATCCGCCTACCATTCGTAAAATCAGAAGATCAACTAGCAGATATCTTAACAAAAGCTGCTTGTGGCTGAGTATTTCATGACTCACTTATCAAGTTAGGCATTGGTGACATATATGCACCAACTTGAGGAGGAGTGTTGACGTGAGTCTCCTAATTAATCAAGGAGATTTATTTCCTTGATTAATTAAGAGATTTACTTTCCTATTCTATATAGTTGACAAATTATTGTATAATTATGAGATACTATCCTAATTGATTACTGTATCTTTTTCCTTGTAAAGCACTCATGTAAACTCCTATATATACCTCCTTATGGAGAAGAATAAAACCTAACCCAAATTTTTCAAACCATATTCATATTTTAGAACTATCCTGTGTTTGGGGTATGCTTGGATTGGGACTAAAAAATTTTAAATTTTCTTTGAGTTGATATAATATTTTAATTAGAAACTATTTTTACTATAATTCCAAGGTAAAAAATTAGTATTAAATTTTCCAAAACTTAGGGAACATGCCTATATGTTGATAACATTTCCCAATTTTGAAAGCTCAACTTCCCTAACACAAATTGTGAAACCGTCACTAGGTAATTGCAAACACAATATGCAATTGTCATCACAGTTTGCGAAAACCAACTATATGTTTGTCAATTTACAAACCATTAGCCACATGACCTCTACCCTTGGTTTTATGCTTCCTTTCTTCCTTCAAACATGGTGAGATAAGCTCCAAATCATCCCAACATCATAGCAAGCCAATTTTCACAACGTATACAACAACTGGCGGACCCTGTGGAGGTGCAATTTTAAAAGGCAAAAAGATTTTATAAAAAATTGACAACCAAATATTTTTGTAATTTAAACAATACCAATGCCATTCATAATTCATAGAAACAAAATAACATTACAATTAACCTCCAATTGTTGTCCAGTTGATGAAGAAGAAGAAAAAAGTGCAACATGTTTCAATTTTTTTTTTCTAGATTAAATATGAATTATATTCGAACTTACTTTAAAAGCTTGATCGATACAAAATTTTCTTCCTTGACACAAGACTTGATTGATGAATCAGTTTTTATAAAAGACTTAGAGTTCTCTAAAAAAAAAACAAAAAAATAAAAAAACAAAAAACACAGACCTAGTTATGAGGATGCAAAAAAAAAGTTAGAGCATCCATAATGGGCTTCCTAAACCACATCCTTAGCTAAAATTTAGAGAAGAATTGAAAAAACCCACCTCCAACCATGCTCCTAATCCAACTCCTAAAACAGGGAGATCTCTAGGAGCTCCTAAATTTAAGGAGAGAGAAAGAACTCATAGTGACTCCCCATAATTAAATGCTACTATATTTTATTATTATTTTAAGCATTTATTTAATGATGTCTTTAATTTTATCATTTTTTATGCATTATATTGTTGCAAAACACAAACACTTTTGTTTTTTCGTTGTAGGTGTTTTGCAAAGCACGATCACTTTTTATTTATTTATTTTATAATAAAAATTCTTTTCGCTATAGATATTTTGCAACACACAAACACATTTAAAAAATCTTTTCCTTGTAGTTATTTTGCAAAACGCATATATATATATATATAATTCTTTTCATATGATTTCTTGTTTTGACATCCAATTCTTTCGAAGCAGAAAACCATGGAATATCGAAATTGAATAACAATTATTTTGCAATATTCATTATTTGAATATGAAAATTTTATTGTAAAATCAGCAATTAAATTAAAAAAATAAGTAAAGCATTTATGACAATTAGAAGTAAAACATTTATGACTCTCTAAATTAGGGAGTATGGTTGGAGTTTAATTTTTTTAGAGAGCTCCTAAAATAGCTTTTTTGTGTTTTTAGCTAAATTTTAGCTAAGAAATAACATGATTGTGGATACTCTTATGAATGTTCTAATCTTTTATAAGGAATTGGTGGTGGGGACGTAAGGGACTATTTCTTATAAATAAAAAAATGAGAAACAAAGTCTCCTTGTTTGACCAAAAAACAAGCAAAATATCTGTTGAGGTCCCGAAAATTCAAGGTTGGGCCCAAATAAATTTCCGGCCCAGTGTGACACTTTATTAAGAAAAGACCTGTTTAAGAGCATGCGAAATTCGTCATGCACGCTTGCACGGGCCACGACCACATGCCATGCCCAAATAAATATGCCATTAAGCACACTAAGAATTGAAATGGACCTATAAAAGGCACCGGCTCTACAAGCCCATGCTAAGTGTCCCGTCAAGCATCATATCCCTTTTCAAAGACGATAAAATACAAGCACGCTAATCGACATGCAATGCCAAGCGAAAAATTATTCTTTTTACACCTAGCCACGCTACACGCTTAAGTGGGCCTAAGACACGCAAATGCTCAGGGCTTGCTGAGTGGGTTGTGGTATGGATGGTAACGAGCATTCATGAGGCCCATTGATGAGCTGAGAAATGGAAGTTTTGGGCTGCTTGGGAGCCCAAAAACTTGAGTCCATTTCTTGAGCCCAAATAGGTGGGTAAGCATAAGGAGAGAAATAGGAAGCCCATTACTTTAGAAAATTGGCCTATCACCCTAATAAAAATGGCCCATCACTTTAGGAGGTTGGCTCATTCCTTTAGTACACTAACCCTTCACCTTAGGAAGGCCCAAATGACCAAGAAAATATCTAAAAGTCTCCAGCACATAGCTGGAGATAAAACAACAACAGAAGGCAAAAGCCACTCACGAAGGTGGACTGCTGGGAGGCTCCAGCATATGGCCAAAAGCAAACTTCAAAGTAGATCATCCAAAAAACCAAAGGGCAATAAAGCGTGCAGGTTGTTAGAAGAAAAGACACCTTTCAAACTAGCGCCCTTACCTATTTCTTTCTCACTCCAACTCTTGCCATGGAAGAGGGGAGGAAAGAAGGTAAGGTTGTAGCCAAAAATAGGAGTTTAACACAGAAGCAGCTACGGTAAGGCCTTAGAGCTCCTAAAAATCTTGTCTTTGTGTGTTTGGACAGAGGAAGGTTTCACAAAATGGGATGAATCAAAGGGAGAGAAGAGAAATGAAAGGGGAGACTTGGCAAAATTGGAGAGAACACATTAAGGTTTCTTGGGAAGGAGGGGCTTCCAGCGGCTATAAAAGGGGCATCTCCTAACCATCAGAACCAATCCACATCAAGAGAGCAAGCTTCACCTCTCATCCTTGAAACCCCTTCAATTTCGAGCCATATTCCTCCATCTCTCCCCATCCTCTCATCTGGCAAGCCATTCCAGAGCCCGACAAACCCTTTGTCGAGCTGCCGAAAAATTACCCAAAGCATCCACTCTTCCACCCTAACCTCTGTCTTTCTCTCTCCTCAGCAAATCTCACGAAATCATTTGCTTTAAACCTTTGTTTATTGTAGAAAATCTGGTCTTTCTCTCTCTCATGCTAAACTCACGAATGCTTAGCTTCCATGCCACAAGCTTCTCAAGCCAATAAAAGAATTTATCTGTAAGCAACTGTTGGTTTCATTGGTGAAGAAGACCAAGGTGTTTCCTAAGGCTCGGCTACCCTTTTGAATCACTCTTGGGGTCTGATTCTTGAACTCAGATCCAGGAGCAATTGCACACTTTTGGCTCTTTACAGCAGCCCAGGCCCATCAATAGATGCTAGAACGAAAAAGCCCCTACAATATCCTTATTGCTGAAGGAACTCCTTCCATCTATAGTGAGATTACATTTTTTTTCCCCTGGTCCAAACCGACGACGTTTTTGACAGGACCCGACCCAATTTCCACTTTGGAATTCAATCCAATCGTCCTTTACTATTAAGGACAACGATTACCAGAATTTATAGCTCTCATCCTTTTTGCTGTAACCACCTATCTCACGGATGGTTCTCTAGCTGACGAAAGCCTGGGCTAACACCTCCAGGGTCTACTGAATGTTTGGATCTCCCTGTTTACTAAGCACGGTAGGTACGGCTCCTGATGAGCCTCTAACAACCGATTACTCTACCGGTTCAAACATCCGTGCCATTCCTGTCCAACTTAATCTCATCCCCTTACGTCGGGATAACTATCTAATTTTCCTACGGATACCACCACCATTTGGGACCAACTTGAGAAGAGAACGAGGATGCACAGAGTGCAAAGCCTACAGGAAGTAAAACCTATGCTCTGATACCAAATTGACAGGACCCGACCCAATTTCCACTTTGGAATTCGAGCCAAGTCCAGTGCGTATCCGACACCTGGCGAATGTCGGGCACAAGGGACCTTTTTACCCTTCTTGCTTCAACTCTTCTTTAAAATTTCCTTAGACTTCTGCCGAAAATTCGGCAGAGTCTCCCCTCTATTTTGACCATTCCCAAAACTTTTCACCTGTTAAACATTCGAATAATCCACACCAACTGCCAGAATAATTCAAATAACAAAATCCCAACTCCAGTTTTTTCAGTTTCAACGAGATATCAGAGCATTTTCTAAATTTCAAGGTTTCAGGGATTTTCTATAAACTCTACCTGACTTGAAGCGCGGAGGTTATGAGTGGCCCGGTGGTGGATCCCGCGTACGTCTACAGCCTGGGGGTGAAAACAGTTTGAAGATGTGAGTGGACCAACATAAGAATTCTTGAAAACAGTTTAATAATCAAAATAACCCTCTCTATAGAAATTGTTAAATAAACTGAATACGCACCTTCCATTTAAAGCTTACTAAACTTAAAGCATTCCATATAAATCATAATCAAACTCGATAAATTTTATTCAAAAGCACTGAAATCAAGGTTGTATAAAACACTAAAATCAAATTTGTATATGAGCATGTACTCAAACCTTGTATAACTGAACAAACTGTATAAATGTATTAATGCCTGAAAAAGCGGAGAAGCTGATGTAAAATAACTGAAGGTCATAATTAAATACGGTAAAACCAAAATCCTTTGAAAATACCACCTATTTGTACCCCTGTCATAACCGTCAATTCCCTGGCAGGTCTCGGGCGTCACACAGGCTACCCGAGCCGCAAACTGGCGAAATCAGGGGACTATGATCAATCTGTCCCGCCGGCAGATTCCTCGATGACACCAAGTCAACTCGAGTCGCTCTGGCAGGATGCAGGAGACCGTAGTCAGCCTGATCCGCAATCCTGGCAGGTCTCGGGGACACAGAGTCAGCCGAGCCGCAATCCTGGCAGGTCTCGGGACACCAAGTCTGCCGAGCCGCAAATCCTGGCACTCACGGTCCGAGCGTCCCCGAAACTCGTGAGGCAAAGTCAAGTGCACTGACTGAACTATAATCAGACTGGATGTCCGTAGACATCGGTCCGACTCTGGGTAATCACCATAAAGAAAATGGGTACGAGGTGGGTTTAAAAATAGATTCCTTTTAGAAAATCCGATTAAAACTGAAATCTCAGGTTGTGCTGCTGTCTCATCTAATTTCAACCTCAAACTCTGTTTCTATAACTTATAAATAAGCAGCACAGATTTATAGAACTGTTACTGTACTGATCATGTTCAGAATCGTAATAAAACTTACTCAAAGACCAAATAAAGAAACTTATTCAAATAAATTCATTTCTAAAAACTTATTTATATAAAATCAATATAACTCATTTATAAAACTTATTTATATAAAAGCACATCAAATCATTTATGAAATCTGACTTAGGAAAGAAGGTCCACTCACAGATGGTCCGAGCTACTTCGACCCCTCGAAGGTCCTTTTTTCAATTATGTCGGGCTCCTGGTGCCTGGTTACCCCGAAAGATTAAATTAATAAACTGCTGAATAAAACGAAATTCAACTAAACACCCTGTCCCCGGCTCCTAAAAATACGTGCTTTTCAATTCAAAATACTCCTATGCCCACATTAGCCTTTTTCAACGCTTGGAACAGTTTTGGGAGGTTCGACGTTCAGCTTAAGCGATAAGCCGTCAGATCAGCCGACCCGGGACCCGTGGGGTCCACGGTGTCCGATGGCCAATCTGATCATCCCTGAAGGTTTCTCATATAGCGGGAACCCTGTTCTGCGAATTTGGTCCGAATCGGACGGTCGGATTGGCCAAAATCGCGTTATCGCTTAAAACCCTAACCCTAGCCCCAGGGTTCGCGATTTCGGAGTATCCGGGACTCCGATTCGCAATCCGTCGAATCCTGCGTGATCCTGAAATCACGTAGACCGACATATCCAAAATTCAGCGCGATCCAACGATTAAACGACACTGCACCCACGGATCGCGCGATATGGAAAATCCGTTCGGGGCCCAAACGGACTCCGAATTGAGATCCGCGAAATCCTACGCGCTCGTGACGACACGAGGGTCACAAAACTGCACAGAATTTCATCACTACCGTCGCCCACGCGCTCCAGCTCGCGCGGGCAGCTTTGGGTGTCCAAAGCGATTTCGGGTGGCCGAAAAATCTCGGAACCAAGACTTCAAACTCCTACCCTAGGTAAAACACCCCATTTGGAGTCACTTTTGTTCTTGGACCACCCCCAAAAAGTGAACAGAAATAGTAGTTTCGAAGGGCCGAAGTTTTGGCCAAACTTCAAGTCGAAAATCCAACCCCTTAACGCTAAAATCGATCGAAGCCCATATACCCATCAGCTAGAACACGAAAAATAGTTGAGAAACCATACCTTACTCGATCGATTTGGTGGAGAAACGAAGGAGAATTTCGAGCTGGAAATTTGGGTAGCTTCGGACGAACCTCCGTCGGAAAACACGATTTTCCGGCCAGCTCAGGGCGGCCCCGGGGTGGAGGTTGGTCAGGTTGCGACGGCGACACGGAGGCGGACCCGTAGGTACCCACGGCGGAGATCGGCTCGGCCTGTGGTGGCCGAGCCGTCGCTTGGAAGGCGAACGGTCACACTGCTGGGCGACGCGAGGGAGAGAGAGAGGGAGGAGAGAGAAAGTGACGGGGAGAAGAGATAGAGAGGGGGTATAAAATCTGACTTCTTGGCCAAATTACCATTTTGCCCTTCGCGGTTTTTAGACCATAACTTCTTCGTTACGGTTCCGATTCGGATCTACTCCGTGTCTACGAACTCCTTTCGTCGCGCTCTACGCAATGGCGTAAGCGAAATTCCCAAATTCTTTCTCGATCAAAAAGTCAAATTTTCTCCCATTAAATAATACGAGGGCAAAATTGTCTTTTTGCAAGAAGATATTTTCCTCACTTTTTAGATATTTTCTTCCTTTTTAGATATTTTGCTTTGGGTTCTTACAGTTTTGGCCGGGGTTTTTTTTTTTAAAAAGTACATGTGCGCATTGCGCACAGCGAGCATCGTAGCAGTCTGCAGCAAAGGAGGGTTCGAAGTGGACTTTTGTCGAACATGTGGCTTGTGCAGCTACCTAAGCAAAGGGCAACATTTCGGCACCTGCAACGCTTGCTTCGGCAAGTGGAGATGCAGGTGCACTTCCATGCACTAACATGCAATTGCCATCACAGTTTGCGAAAATCGACTATTTGTTTGTCAATTGCTGAACCATTAGCCACTTGACCTCTACCCTTGGTTTTATGCTTCCATTCTTCCTTCAAACATGGTGAGACAAGCTCCAAACCATCCTAACATCATAGCAAGCCAATTTTCACAACATATATAACATAAAGTTCTACTTAATTCATGGTAAATATCCAACACACAATTCACAAAATAAGATGATCAATGGTGTATATACAACACCAAGTTCACAAAATAAGATGATCAATGGTTTATATCCAACCACGTTCACAAAATAGGATTATCCATAGTGGATTTCCAGCACCAAAATTACTAAAGAAAATACACATGTTAGTGTTCAGAAACTAAGACATGACCATATGGAGTTTGTGACACAATTGTCATCCATAACCAAGACACCATAGAAGCGCCGTCATCCTCTAGCGTGGTCATTGGGCAATTTTTGAACACTGCCATAGTTTATGGTTTCTCCAAAATAAGAATCAATGCATCAATTTGATACATAGGAGAAAGACCCATGTCCTTGAGCATTTTGGCAATGTAAGTACAATCTTCATTATCTTTCACTATTGCCTCAGTTACCATTTGCATTCTTTTTCTAGATTCTTCAAATAATTTTCCCAATGCATGTACTATCTTGTCAGTTCCATCACTTGAATTTTAGTTCCTATTTCGTCTTTCTTTCACTATTTTCAAAATGATTGATACCTTGGGACATGGGAGATTCATTCTCAATTGCAATGTCACTTGGATTAACCTCATTATGGCTTTGCCCCTCCATTATCTCCACTGGGACCTCGGATCCTTTTCCAATAGCACAGTCCTTGCAAGACGGAATTAAAATACATGCTAGTGGTCTCTCTTGACAGGAAAAATCTACTACCAATAGTGCAGTTCTTAACATGATGTGCAAGTACATGTAAGAACACACACACGTGCTCCTCCAAAGACAGCAAAACCATCATTTTTTACTATTCCATCTGGCCAACTAAATTGTATTATAGACCAAAAAGTCCTTCTATCCATTCTAAGTTCGTTGACACATTTTATATCACTATTTCCTTTTATACTATCAAGATAACGTAAACGAGTCTCAAGTCTAACCAATGAACGATTATTCAAAGAGCGCCTTTCAATATGTCTCCTTCTCAATTTAAGCATCATCAACACAAGAATAGTGCAAGCACACATTGTCTCTACATGCCACAACTCCAAAAATAAGATCAACAAAATCTTTCTTCGATCCATATCTAATAATGGTTATACAAACAAAACAGTCTTAGTTTAGTTAGTTGTGATATTAAAATAAAATGTACATATAAAACACAAAAATAAAACCCAAGACAAAACCCATAACATTCATACAATCTAATTAATATGCTCAGATAAATTTCATAAAAAAAAAAAAAAAAAAAATCTACACTAAACAATAACCCATAGCAAAGAACCTATAGAAAAATTCGAAAGAATCGCAGAAAAATGAGTAGAAAAACTTAAAAAAAGGCTATAAAGCTTGGAGGCATGAGGCAAAAACAAAATATGTCAAAGTTCTGTTTTGGTTCTGAGCTATCAACTATTTGGGTCAAAAAAGACACACCAAAGCTTTGACATATTTCTTTTCTTCATGCGTTCCTAATACCTCTTCCCCAATGCTCTCCCTTTCCCTACAAAAGCAAAACAATGACCTCATTTCTACTCCACATTAAAAACCCCAATTTTTTTCTTTCTAAAGCCTTGTACACGTTTGTTATTCCAAGTCTCCTATATATATACTTTTAGAATCTTCTATGTAAGAAGCATTTTTACTCTCTTCTCTAACCTATTTATCATAAACATTTCACCTAATGGAAAATTTCCAATTCTTCACATAACCCAATCCTTAAACTTGCAAATCTAGCCATTATCATATGAAAGACACATGCACTATAAA
This sequence comes from Prunus dulcis, assembly GCF_902201215.1. Lineage (NCBI taxonomy): Eukaryota > Viridiplantae > Streptophyta > Magnoliopsida > Rosales > Rosaceae > Prunus > Prunus dulcis. Next base: position 2,715,669 of record NC_047656.1, on the reverse strand, counting down.
TTTTCTAACTCAACAGAACAAAGAAAAGAAATCAAGAAGGAGTCCAAAGAAAGAAATAATCCAGAACAAAAAAATAATAATAAAGGCTGAAAACTAAAAATAAAAATAGAGAAAAATCTCAAAACATCTGCAGAAAAAATTTATACCATAAAGTAAAGAGAAGAGAAAGATTGAGTACAATATTCAATCAAGTATAGAGAAGAGGAAGATGTAGAGATAGAAATAGTTGTGACCTGTCTGGAAACTCACTTTTGTTCACTTGGGAAGCACAAGACGAAAACACGCGAAGTCTCTAATTAGTGAGCGTACCATTTGTCCCCCCTTCCACACGGGCTTCACTAAGAACACATAAGGAGGTGTTTTTGGTGGGCCTAGCATTAGTAGTCCCCATTTAAAATTAGAAGTATGTGAACCAAACATGTAAATAATTTTAATCTCCAGTCTATGATTAGGAGGTGTACCAAATGAGCCCTAGAGGTCTCAAGTTTGAACCCCCATGCATCAATTTCATATCCATACATTAATTTCCCTACCACTTTCATACCTCCTCTGACACCTTCCTCCCTATCCTCTTACCTGACAATAAATAGGCCTGGATACTCACTCATATTATACCATCTAGATGAACAAAATATATACTTACAATTAATTAATTAATATTTTAAAAGTTATAAAAGAAAAGGTCTCTATGTCCCTCTTCCCCATCACCTCCCCTCATCCTCTTCCCCCATCATCTCCTTTCCCCATCTAACCAAGAGTTCCCACCCACCATATCAATGGCAATTGCCGGATCCAATTTTATTTCTCCAAAGGGTCGGTGTGTGTAAGCTCTCAACATTAAAACTAAATTCAATGTAATAAGAAGAACTCTTACTTAAGTTAATTCATATGTAAGTTTGTGGATTAAGTTGAACCAATTTTTGCCATCAACATATCTTATTAATTAAGTTAATTTAGGTATGGTAAGAAAACATTAACACATAAAAAATAAAAAAAATTAGTTTTGTTTCTAGTAGAGTGGGACTTCTTTCATTATGCTTACCCACCAACAAGATGACATTTCTTAGTGTGTTTTGAATGTGAAGTTAATTAACACTTAAAAACACAAACAAGAATACCCAAGATCTAGCCGAGTGAAAAAATGTATTGACTTGCTGATTAATGATCTCAGAAAATATGTTTCCCACTTTTCAGCAAGGTAGCCGATTGAAGGAGATTTTGATCTTTCTTTAATTGAGTGCATGGTGTGCCACCACCAAGTCACAAATTGGACTTGAATGGAATGAGAGTAAATGATGCGTCCGAAATCTGACTTTAATCAAACGATTGTTCGGCCGAGTAATGAATCTGACTTTAGTGTGCGTAATAACGAAAATTAAACATAATTGAAAAGACAAATGCGGAAAGTAAAGTGCATAAAGTAAATGACAGAAATGAAAGTGCACAAAGTAAAGAAAATAAAGACAAGTGCTTAATGTAAAGTGTGTAAAATAAATAATTGAAAAGCCAGTGCGTAAATTAAGGTGCAGAAAGTAAACTAAATAATAAGAGTGATAAAGGGTAAACTAAGACTTGAATTGAAAAACAAGAATAGGAATGTAAGGGCATAATTGAAATCTACATGAACTAGGGTGGAAAATAAAGAACTAGACTATGAGCCACATTGGACTATTCCTAGGATATAAATTGAAGAGAATGTAAGATGACAAGTTGTGTGTATTGTCGGGGCTCCTTCTCTCTTCCAAAAGCTTGCTATTTATAGAGGCTTCGGTGCGTCTTAATTTGGTTGGTCATCAATTGGCTTTCAAATTAGTCATAATTGCTCCAAAATGTCTTCAATCCCTTGTCTCATGCATGTGATTTAATGTGAATAAGTTTTCCTTCCTTCTTGAGCTCTCCCACAATAACTTTGGTTGACCATCAAGTATTCCTTATATATTTGAATTGTAACATATGAGAAAATCATTTCCTTATTTAAGCCTTGGTTGATTTTATGCATTCAACCACTTTTAGTCATTCGATCGTATCTACACATATAGGCTCTCGACCACTTTTGTTCTCGCGGCCATATTGATGTGCTCAACCATATTGATTTGTTTGGCCACATGTAGATATTCGGCCACATTTATGATTCAGCCACAGATTTACATATTAGGCCTACTGTAATATAACTTGGGCTCAAATGGTGATTGGGGTCATTCTATCATAACTTGAGCTCACTGTTGATTTAATTATTAGATCTCAAGCCTGACCTAGTCAGATTTCGACCAGGCTCAAATAGGTTCGAAACTCCCTATCGCATATTTGTAGTGTGTGTGAGAGAAACCCTCCTCTCCTTTAGTTTACACTATTACATATATTTTTTTTAAACACACACACACACACAAACAAGAATAAGTGCCCCTTATTATTGGTCATCTAGTCAAAATTCTACAAAAGAAGAGCTATTATAAGTACATTCAACAAATGTGTCCAAACTGCCATCACTCTGCACCCTCCTCCTCTCATACATTAGATAAGAGCTCCAAAAAATCATTAGCAAAACCAAGGCAAACCCCGAAGAGAATTTTTACAAAAATATAAAAAGAAGAAAAAGAAATACATAAGGGTAATAAGAAAAAATAAGGAAAACACAAAATACACATATATTCCAATTAATCTAAAACTCTATAAACTAATTTCATAGGGCACATGTTTTAAACAAGAATAGTGCAACTACCCAAGAGTACTGTAATATCCCAAAAATTTAGGATTTATTATCTTATTTTGCTAAAAATTAATAATAATAGTTGGGATTTTTGTAGAAATGTCACTTGAACTTATACCTCAGTTTCAATTTCTCACCTTAAAGAAAAATTTAAGAGAAATGTCACCTTAGTTCTTCAATATCCATGATTTTTCATCTCACTTTAACACCATCCAATTTTTCATATTTTAAGGGTATTTTAGTCTTTCAATTTTTAAGCGTATTTTAAATATGGAAAAATCATTATATAAAAAATTGTATAACTTTTAAATAATTAAAATTGAAAAACAAAATCTCACCTTCCCCTATCCCTTGTGTGCCACCGGCGGCTTCAACCAACCTCACCCACCTTGAAATCCATTCCCTCTTCCCTCTTCCTCTTCCTTCTCTCTCTACCATGGAAAACCTACTCTCCACATACAAATTCCCTTAGCCCACATAAATCGAGTCCACCTTTTTCTTCTTCTTTTTTTTTTCTTTTTTTTATTTGGTATTTTTCCATTTGCATATTAAAAATTTGTGGAAGGAAAACTATCAAACCAATAATTCGGTAGCCTAGTGACCAAGCAAACTTTAGATCCTTCAAGAGAAACACAATGGTGCAAGTTAATGAAACTATGAAGAAAAGAAAGGGGTTGGATTTTGGGTGGGAACCTTAAGTAGTGTTAAATCAGGTATCTAACAATTTCAAATATGCTCAATGAACACCACCAAAAAAAAAATAATTAATAATAATTATACATGCTCAGAGAGACAGAGACAGAGAGAGAGAGAAAAGAGGGGGAGGGGGAGTCCTATGCAATGTGTTTTGGGGGCGGATGGGGATGGGGTTGGGGAGAAAGGGAGAGAGAGGTTTCTTTTTTTCCTTGAAAAACGAAAGACTAAAATACCCTTAAAATGGATGAAAAATTGGATGGTGCTAAAGTCAGATGACAAATCATGGATTTTGAAAAATTAAGATGACATGTCTCTTAAATTTTATTTAAGGTGACAAATTGAAACTGAAAAACCTTGTAGCAACATGGATGAATGACATCACCTCCCTCCCATTCATTCCCCATCCCTCTTCAAATCAAATCAAGTATGGATACAATTTTCGGGTAAGTTGTAAGCCAACTGGTGATGAGTCGCCTAACCTAAGGATTCTTCAATGATGAACTTGATTGTCCTCCTCATTCATAGTATCATCATCCTCCCCATTTTTCTTCATTTGTTCTTCTTCAAAACACAAAATTCGCCATTTTCTTTGAATAGCCAAAGCTCCAATTTTAAATGTTCAAATAAAAAATGTTCCTTCTTCAAAGTTGTTCATTAGCCTCTCAAATATAACATATCCAAAATTCAGAACCATAGAAGACTTTAGACATCTCACAACTTTCCCGAGATGAACATGGTCATGAATTCCGTTTCTATTATACAGTACCCAGATTTATTCACTCTTGAACATTAACTTACAATGCTATGATGCCAAAGTTCCTTCATTAAAGTTGTTTCAAAATTGTATTCCCTAGAACATATCAAAAATTCAGGTCAATCAAACGACCACAACTTTAGAAACTTTGGTATGATTACAGTATGTTCATAATCTCTTAGTGAATAGATTATGTAATGTGCTGATTCCTTATCATAAAAAATAAAAAATCTACCATATCACATTAATCTAAAAATAATTTCTAGAACTATAAATCCTACCTTCTTGTCTTGTTTGTGGTGAGTCAGATCTAGAACATTTCACATTTGAGTTGAGCAACCTTACCATGCTTGATTTTCTGATGGTCATTCATTCCTTCTTTCCCTTTGACTCAAGTACATTCTGCATATTCTTGGCCTTCTTCTTTGATTGAGTCATTTATGTGTTATGTAAAAAAAAAACCACCTGAGTCTGGATTAGGGTTTGTGTATCTACAATGGAAATTTTCCTTTTTTTATTTATTTATAATTTTTTCAAAAATGTTTTTGTTGTTTTCAAAGGGAAATCCCCTTATCCCAATATCTCTTATGTACAAAAAATAGAACTGATTATTGATGGACTCTAATGGCATGATATGAACAAAATAGATGTGCGAGGATAACTTGATTGACAACCAAAAAAAAAAGATCTAGGACAAAAAATAGTAGATTACGTAATGTGTTGATTCCACATCATAAAAAGGAAAATCTACCAAATTACATATCAATATACACATATGCAACTATAAATCCTACCTTCTTGTCTTGTTTGTGGTGAGTCATATCTAGAAGAAGCATGAAAACATCGGTTGCATATTTCACATTTAAGCTGAGGAACCTTGTGTTACGGCCCGCATGTTCAAAGCCCAGCCCGTTGGATTGATCATGCTAGACCTCTTAGCCCACATGTCCAGATTCAATGTATAGTAGTAGGTGAACATCGGTTGGTGGAAGTAGTAGGTAGATCTCGGTTGGTAACATTGTATCTTAGCCACCTACTGTGGTGGTAGGTGGGATAGGAACAGTATATAAGGAGGATGTGACATTGTGTATCATCACCTCACAACTTGTAAAGCATTTGACTAGCAATACAAGCATATATTCTCCCAAACTCTCTTAAGCGTTCTTATTGTTCTTGTTGTTGCGATTGTTTTTGCTTGGTTCGATCTTATTTTGTAGGAAGGAGGCTGACTTAGCTTGTTTGAGAGTCGATCAAGTCTAAGGCCGCACGGAAGGAAGACTCTGAAAAAGTCATCCCGTGACAGTTGGTATCAGAGCGAAAGCTCGAATCATTTGAAGAAGCATGTCGAAGAGCGGATCCGATGTGGAGACAGACCTATCCAAGGTCAACATGGATCGTGGGGGCAAATCAAAGAGGGAACGATCTAGAGATGTTGTAGCCATGATGGAGAAGATGCTTTCTAAGATGGAGAATGCCGTGGTCGAGTTCGATCAGTGACTCTAGGAGGACGTCCTTACGAAGAAGGGCTTTGAAGCTGTAGTGGATGAGCTTCAAGGCCAATTCCAGGGAGCCCTCAACTCCGTGTGAGACAGAATCAAACTAGATGTCCAAACCAAGCTAGATCACTTTTTAGCGGAGCTTACTTCACTTCGTAACGAGGTGAAGGATGTGAAGGGAGATTGGGCCTTGTGCAAGGAAGTTGTCTTGAACAAGACCCGAACTTCGAAGGAACCAAAGGTGTTAGATTCTTTCAAGCCCAAATAATATAATGGGAAGAGGGAGGTGAAGGAGCTGGACACATTTTTGTGGAATATCGAAAGGTATTTCAAGTATCTCAAGCTCGAGGATGATAAGCCCAAGATCAATACGGCAACGTTGTTTTTCACCGACAATGCTCTCATGTGGTGGCATCGTCGATCCATGGAGATCGAACAAGGTACGTTTACACTTGAGACTTGGGATGAATTTAAGAAGGATATTATGTTGCATTTTTATCCAGGAAATGCCAAGTATGAGGCAAAGGAGAATCTGAGATGGCTAAAGCAAAAGGGGTTTGTGAAGGACTGCGTTGCCACGTTCACCAACCTGTTGTTCGAGGTGCCTAGCATGATAAATGAAGACAAGCTCATGTACTTCATGAGTGGCCTATAGAATTGGGCCAAGCTAGAGTTACAAAGGAGACACGTCCAAACATTTTCAGAGGCAATTGCTGCAGTTGAGTCTCTTGTTGATTTCAAGAAGAAGGATTAAGGCGACTCCAAGTTCAAAGGAAAGAAAGATAGCAGTGGATTCGGTGGGGGAGACAACAAGCCAAAAGAGGGTAGCAAGTCAGGAAACAAGTCTGACAGTCACAAGTCATCCGGGAAGAAGAATGACAAAGGTGACAAGGGGAAAGACAAGTTGAAGCTAGCTTGCTACTTGTGCGATGGAGCGCACATGTTGCGGGATTGTCCACAAAAGAAAGCCTTGAATGCTATGAACCCAGAGAAGGAAGAGGAGGCCGACAGGGAAGCAGGAATGGGGGCCATTCACCGCTTCAATGCTGTGCAGGCCAAAGTCGCTCAACCACAGGTTCAAGCTAAATGAGTGATGTTCGTCGACGCCATGGTGAATGGCAAGACAACCAATTTTCTGGTGGATACAGGTACCTCGCACAACTTTATGTCCGTACAGGAAGCAAAGAGACTTGGGTGTCGAGTCTCGAAGGAAGCAGGTTGTCTGAAGACGGTGAATTCAACTGCTAAAGCAATTGATGGGGTAGCTCGTGGTGTGGAGCTACACATTGCCACTTGGAAGGGAGTAGCTGACTTTTCCGTGATCTCGATGAATGACTACGATGTCGTACTAGGAATGGAGTTCATGGATAAGGTAAAGGCATTTCCCATTCCATTTTACAATACAATGTGCATTGCACAGGGTGGAACAATGTCATGCATGGTGCCAGTGGTGAGGCAACAAGGCGAGTCGAAGCTCTTGTCAGCCATGCAACTTTCCAAGTCTTGGAAGAAGGGCGAACCAATGTTCCTTGCAACTATAAAGATGGACATAGTTGAGAAGGAAGTCCAACCAGTCCCAAAAGCTGTGGAGGCAGTCTTTAAAGAGTTTGCAGATGTCATGCCTAAGGAGTTGCCCAAAACCTTACCACTTAGGAGAGAGGTAGATCATGCCATTGAGTTGGAACCAGTTGCCAAACCCCCTGCCAAAGCGTCGTACAGGATGGCACCTCCTGAGTTGGAGGAATTGAGGAAGCAGTTGAAGCAGTTGTTGGACGCTGGGTACATCCAACCGTCCAAGGCCCCTTATGGTGCCCCAGTTCTTTTCCAGAAGAAGAGAGAAGGAACACTGAGGTTGTGCATGACTATAGGGCGCTAAACAAGGTGACCATAAAAAACAAGTATCCAATCCCTTTGATTGCAGATTTGTTTGATCAGTTGGGAGGAGCTAGGTACTTCACAAAGTTGGACATACGCTCGGGATACTATCAAGTGAGGATCGCATAGGGAGACGAACCGAAGACAGCATGTGTGACGAGATATGGGTCTTACGAGTTCCTTGTCATGCTGTTCGGCTTGACCAACGTCCCTGCAACCTTTTGACCTCTTATGAACAAGGTATTCCATCCTTTCTTGGAAACGTTTGTTGTGATTTACATCGATGATATTGTGGTGTACAGCAATTCTCTGGAGGAACACCTCGAGCATTTGCAGAAGGTCTTCCAAGTTATGAGGGAGAACAAGCTATATGTGAAGAAGGAGAAGTGCTCATTTGTCCAAGAAGAGGTCAAGTTCCTTGGTCACAGGATATGGTGAGGACAATTACTCATGGAGGAGGGCAAGGTGCGAGCCATTCAAGAGTGGGAACCACCAACCAAGGTACCTGAGTTGTGGTCTTTCCTTGGATAGGTCAACTACTATTTCAAGTTCATCAAGGGATATTCAGCCATAGCCGCCCTCTTGATGGATTTGCTAAAAAAGAACAAGATGTGGGAGTGGACCCCACGATGCCAACATGCCTTCGATGAGTTGAAGAGGGCGCTTATGGAGGAACCAATGCTGAGACTTCCTGATCTTAACAAACCTTTTGAGGTACACACTGATGCATCAGATTTTGCTATTGGTGGTGTACTCATGCAGGATGGACACCCATTGGCTTTCGAGAGTCGGAAGCTCAATGACACGGAGTGGAGGTATACCGTTCAAGAGAAAGAGATGACAACCGTAGTGCACTACTTGCGGACTTGGAGGCACTACTTACTTGGTTCTTAGTTTGTGGTCAAGATTGATAACGTTGCCACAAGCTACTTTCAGTCCTAACAGAAGTTGTCACCCAAGCAGGCTAGGTGGCAAGAATTCTTGGCGGAGTTCGACTATAAATTGGAGTACAAGCAAGGGAAGACGAATGTCGTTGCTGGTGCCTTAAGCAGGAAGGCTGCACTAGCAGCTGTTGTACAACCCCAAAGTTCTCTCATGCAGAGGATACGAAAGGGCTTGTTGCATGATCCCGAAGCCAAAAGTCTGTTGGAGCTTGTCATAGATGGGAAGACAAGAAGATTCTGGCTCGATGATGGTGTTCTCTATGCAACAGGGAAGAGGATCTATGTTCCAAGATGGGACAATCTGAGGCGAGAGCTACTAAAGGAGTGTCACGACGCGAAGTGGGAGGGACATCCAGGCACTCATCGAATGTTAGCCTTGATGAGTGAAGTTTACTATTGGCCACAGATGCGGGAGGATATAGACTCGTTCATGAGGACTTGCCTTGTATGCCAACAAGACAAGACATTGCAGAAGCAGCCAGATGGGTTGCTGGAGCCACTTCTTGTTCCAACCAGACCATGGGAGAGTTTGTCCATGGACTTCATCATGAGTCTACCCAAGTCAGAGGGGTGTGGCTTAATTTTGGTGGTAGTCGACAGGTTCACTAAGTATGCTACCTTAATCCCCGCACCGACGGATTGCAACGCGGAGGAAGCTGCGCGCTTGTTTCTAAAGCATGTGGTGAAGTATTGGGGGATCCCCAAGAGTATTATCAATGACCGTGACACTCGCTTGATTGGTAAACTTTGGACGAAGCTCTTCAAGCTACTTGGCTCACAGTTGAACTTTTCTACCAGCTTTCACCCCCAGACAGATGGTCAGACGGAATAGGTGAATGCGTTATTGGAGCTATACTTGAGGCACTATGTGAGTGCCAACCAACAAGATTGGGCAAAGTTGTTGGATGTTGCTCAGTTCTCGTACAACTTGCAGCGGTCGGAGTCGACAAGGTCAAGTCCTTTTGAGTTGGCAATAGGACAACAACCTATGACACCGAACACAGTGGTGTCAGGCTACACAGGGAGTAGCCATGCTGCATACAAGATGACCAAGGACTGGCCGGTGACTAATGGGCTAGCTCAGGCTCAATTGTAGAAGGCAACTTGGAAGATGAAGAAATGGGCGGACAAGCATCAGCGGGACGTTGTGTTCCAACCAGATGATCTGGTCTTTGTGAAGCTTAAACCCTCTCAACACAAGTCCACTAGAAGGTTACATAAGGCGTTGTTGAGGAGATATGAGGGTCCATTTCCTATCATCGGATCAGTGGGAAGAGCTGCTTACCGTGTGGAGCTACCACCCAGATTGAAGATTCATCTGGTGTTCCACGTGAGCAATCTCAAGCCCTACCATGCCGACCTCGAGGAGCCAAGTCATGAAGAGTCTTAACGAGCTCCACCTTTGATGATGACTTCATTTGATAGGGAGGTTGAGTGCATCATGACCAAGCGAGAGGTGCGACGTAAGGATGTACCGAGGTACTTTGAGTACTTTGTCAAATGGAAGGGCCTGCTAAAGTCTGAAGGTAATTGGGAGAAAGAAGAGTCCTTGTGGAAGTACAAGGACATCATCGAAGCATTCGAAGGAGAAGGATCTACCGTGACGACGAGGACGTCACCGGATTAGGTGGAGGAGAATGTCACGGCCCGCATGTTCAAGGCCCAACCCATTGGATTGATCATGCTAGACCTCTTAGCCCACATGTCTAGATTCAATGTACAGTAGTAGGTAGAAGTCGGTTGGTGGAAGTAGTAGGTATATCTCGGTTGGAGACATTGTATCTTAGCCACCTACTGTGGTGGTATGTGGGATAGGAACAGTATATAAGGAGGATGTCACATTGTATATCCTCACCTCACAACTTGTAAAGCATTTGAATAGCAATACAAGTATATATTCTCCCAAACTCTCTTAAGCGTTCTTATTGTTCTTGCTTGGTTCGATCTTATTTTGTAGGAATGAGGCTAACTTAGCTTGTTCGAGAGGCGATCAAGTCTAAGGCCGCACGGATGGAAGACTCCGAAAAAGTCATCCTGTGACACTTGCCATGCTTGATTTTCTCAAGTTCATTCATTCTTTCTTCCCTTTGACTGAAGTTTTGCACATATTACATTTCATTTTCTGCATATTCTTGGCCTTTCTTTTAGTGAGTCATTTTTTTGTTATTCTTCTGATTCTAATTAGCAATGGTCTTGTTCTAAGGTTGGGTTTGACTTTGGATTTGGGTTTGAGTCTGGATAATTTCTTGCCTATTGTTGTTCTTATTAGCCATAAAAGAATAACTAAAGCTTCTAGTTTGCGAGTGAATGAGAGTTAGAAAATATGACCATGCCACTAAATAAACAGGTACAAGAATCAAAGAGGACAATTTAGTAAATTATTGTCTTGATAATATATTTTGGTTTTATATTACGGGTGAAAAAGCAAGTATGGGGCTGTCGTTTCAAAATATAAAAAATAAAAACAAACATAGAATGCTGGAAAACCCAAATTGACACCATAAAAGTCTAGGGTTTTGTCACAAAAAAACCTCCAATTTCAAGCCGTTTTCGATTACTTTCAGCTATCGACCCCAAGTATAAAATTGCTCATGTCACTTAGCTAAATGTTTTAATATAGCCCTAGAGCGGCGGTTTGGACTTTTTTCGTTGCCAAAACATTAGTCAATTCAACTGCTGTTATTAGCAACGCATGGGCTGCGTAGTGGGGCCACATTTGTCCTAAAATTATCCCCATGTCATCTTAAGCATGATGGTATGCTCGAACATGCGAGATTCCATTAGTTGATCGACAATCGGGGAACGATCGGACCGTTGGATCAATCCATTGTCGAAAATGTTGGTCCCCATATTACTAGGAGTCCGTAGGAACTTATGAATCTAGAATCGAGGTCCGGATCTCCCAGATCAATGATTCTAGGGTTAAGTTTGTCGATCGTCGAAGATTGTGTGATCAATGATCATTTGACCATTGGATCATAGGAACTTTCAAAACAGACATTGGAGGTTGTATGCACTATGGGCCTAGTTGGCCTAGATGGTTGGCCCCATCAGCTCAATTAACCGGATGTCTTCCAACACCTTCTTGGTCTTGGTGAACAGATGAGTTCTAACGTTTTGTTTTAGGGTTCACACACTTTGAGTTCCAAGAACTAGGTTTTTTTATTTAAAGTTTGATTTGTTTGATCATTAATCTAATCATTGTATTCTATCAAAATTAGTACTTAGGCTCCATATAATCCCAGGAAGGACCCACTCAGGGTTGAGCAGCGTTGGACCTTTCGTAAGTGGACTTTCTTTTCAAATTTGCATGATATTTAAAATGCTAAACAACATGCATACCCATGATTTGATTGGAATTGGATTGCTATCATTTCATGGTTTTTTTGCCATATTGCGTTGTCCTTATCATGGTTTTGACTATGTTACCATAAAAGAATTCTAGTTTTACTCAACTTATAAAGTATGTTTATGTTGAATTTTGTGTTATATGGCTATATACCCCTATATATACCATCCCCAGTTCGTTATGATTATTATGGTATACGATCAATTCTCTTGGACCCATCAGGGCACACGATAACTCTTTGAGAGGTGTGTCAGTATGTCTTGCCCTTTGGGGGGTTGTCTGCTCAAGTATGACAGGATATTTCATCTGCATGTGTATTGAGGATTCTACCGTGCATGTCTGGGGAGCATAGTCCCCCCGTTGGAGCCACATTGTATTGAGGATTCTGCCATGTGGTCTAGTTAACAATAGTCCCCGTGTTGGAATGTTCAACCCTTATCCATGTTTTGTTATGGGGGTGTGTGTGTGTGAGAATGCATTTTGGAACTTAAATTCCTTAAGCATGTGCATTGAGGGGTAACTGTGCACGGGTATGGGCAATTTATATGGATTCAAATTGAATATTTGGATATTTCATAGGGTTACTCGGTTTTTATCATGTTTTAGCAAGCATGTTCCTCGGGAATGGCATGTTTGGGTGAGTTTATTTTGAATATGGTGTTTTTCACTATCGTAAGGTATTATATGAATTTAAAGAGTTGAAACATCTTTAATTGTCATTATATATATATATATATATATATGAAAAGGGTTTTCTTGCATGGATTTTATCCTTTTTTCTAAAAATGGTGGGGTTAGTATGTTTAAAACTTTATTTTTGTCATCTCACATTTTCCTTGTTTTTCTCCCCCACACTGTAGCTGTTAGAAGTATGCCCTAGAGCCAATCATGAGATCTAAACTATAAGGATATTTCACCTAATTAATTAAGGGCATTGTGTTGTTTGAGTAATTATCTTAGTCATTTACTTAACCAACAGGTCCATGGATCGTGAGACGTAGAAAGTCACTTGAAGAAGTCAAGTTGAGGAGACCTTTCTATACCATGTCCACATCCTAAACTGTTCATAGTCATAGGATAATCAATTGGACATTGATAATCCACAAAGACAATTATGCACTGTATCTACTCAATTAAGAGGATGATTAGCCTCGAGTCATTTGTGTGGAGACACTAAGATAAGTGTATGGGTGTTCATTGGAGAATGAATTCACTGAACGCGATCAACATAGACAACCGTAATGGAAGTTGTACTTACATGTTAATCAGGATCTCGCAAGTTGGAATAGTGCAAATTAGTCCTTGACCTGAGGCACCACGAGTTGTCTTATGGAAGCATCATGGGCCCTTAGCCATGTTGAAGCGTTGTTTTCCATTGGGCATAACCCAAAGATATGACTAGGGTTCATGATCAATTCATGGAGACATGTGAGTGTATAACAAGGGATCTACCTTCAGTAAAGAAGGAGAATGCTTAGAAGATGTGACTCGAAATTCTTTGGCCGAATCAACGAGCTAGATTAATAATAGAGATTATGATCATGCTCCAATGAATCACATGAGACCATGTATCAAGCTAATGGCTTGACATGAATTCCATGCTCCAATTAGCATGATCTAAGAGCATTGATTAAGAAAAGGACCGTATTGCACGGTAATCTCAACTGAATAGGGTCACAACCTCATTCTATATTGGCTTGGGAAACCGTGACATGTTGCTAGATGTAACTAACGATTTATGGAAGCCCTGAGAACAAAGATATAATCTAGTTCTCATAAGGGGAGAATTAAAAGGGAGTTTTAATTCACAATCGATTAATAAAGAGTTTTTGATCACCCACTACCTCGCCAATTAGAACCTAATGGATTGCACACCGATAAGGTTAGATAAAAGGAAATAAATATGATGTGTATAGACTTATTAATTTAAGGAAGAGTGAATTAATTAAGATAATCCGGGAGAAGGGTAGTTTGGGCCTAAACTATAAAATCGGGTTCAAGACCCATTGGGCTTGGGTTAGTTAAGACATGTGGGCATGGTAGGATGACCACATAAGCCCAAGAGGCCCAATGAAGATCCCATGGTCGGTTTACCTAGAGGGAGACTTTGGTCTCCTTCTTATGGATCTATGTAAGTGAATTTTGTCACTTAAGAAAATTAGGATTTTTTGAGCTAGTTTCAAGAGAGGAGTTAGAACACCATCTTGCTCCTCCCACCTAGCCAAAACCGGCCACCCTAGGAAGTGAGAACTAGTATCCTTTCGTTCCTAGGTTACATCATATCCTCCATCTTCCTTGGTGTGGAAAAGTTAGAGATACCCTCCATTGGTGATTTGGTGAATCTAGAAGGCCTTTCATAAAGTGATCAACTCAAAGGATGTCAACCTTCAGTAGTGCTTCAAGGGTAAAATTTGTATTCTCTCTTCTCTTAGTCTAGAATGTCTAGGAGTGGAACAATCTACCTCAAGCCTCAAGATACTTGGGGTTAGTTATATTATAGCTCAAAGATTAAATTTTAAAGCTTTTGATGCCTTAGGTTAATTGTAACCTTATCTTTGTGACTAAATATACCTCCTTCAGTAGCTTGATGAGATCCGTGAATCCACGTTGAGCCATCTTCTTGGCGCAATGTGCTACTCCTTTTGTAGGATTTCTTGTTATCATTTATGTTACACCTCATTGTTGTTGTAAACTAAATCTAATTTACTTAAGTTACTATGATATTGCCCATGTTAGGATTAGATAGAAAGCCTGAGGCCTATAGAATTGTTTCTAAATGTGTGTGCCTTTATTTTGTGCCTGGTGGAGGTTGGGAATTATATGCTTGTTTTTATTTGGAAAATGCTCCAATTTTAGGGCAGACTACAAAATTTTCAGTATAAGTTGAAGTCTTTTTTAGTTTGTAACAAGGTTAAGGGCATATTAGTAAAGTGGGCCTGACATCTGCCAGATGTTGGACAGGCACATGGTTCATCACAAATTCTAAGGGGGCAATCCCTAGCGGGTCCTGTCATAGAATACCTTTGGTCCAATGAAATCAAAATGAGGATGTAAACAATCTAACTAAATCACTTTAGGTAACACTTGTTTTGAACATGTTAGCTAGCTTAGAGCACTTCCACTGATTTTCCATGGCAAAAGGAAAGGGAAGTTACTATTAACGTGAATAGTGCCCGTCCTAGCCATTTTTTTGATGTATTCCCACGCATTGTCATGGCAACCCAAGGGAAACCACTATTCACATGAGATATAAGGAGAGGAATTTGTATGGATTTTGGTGTGGGAAGTGGAGAACATGACTATGTATTTATATAAAAAAAATTCTAAATTTAGAAAAAAATTCTAAATTTCCTGGTATTTTTTTCCTTTGTGTTTTAATTTTTTTGGTATTTACTTACCGAGGCAAGTCTTGCCTTTGAGCTTGTCCAGTTTCATGGGCCCACT
The DNA here is from genome assembly GCF_902201215.1 of Prunus dulcis. Taxonomy (NCBI): domain Eukaryota; kingdom Viridiplantae; phylum Streptophyta; class Magnoliopsida; order Rosales; family Rosaceae; genus Prunus; species Prunus dulcis. The sequence goes on along the minus strand of NC_047656.1, from coordinate 2,700,404 downwards.
TCTTGCCATGTCTATTTTTCCTTGGTGGGGGTTTTTTTTCGAGCCTAGGCCCCATTTTCCATGGCAAAATGGGATGGGTGGAAGTACTGTTAATGGCAAGGCTTTGGCTTACTCAAGTGTTCCATGACCACCCATGCAAACTTAAGAGAAGTATAAGAAAACAATTAATAAAAATCTATATTTAGTATGAATATTTTTCAAAATAATAATGCATATGTTTTTAAACTGATGGTCTTCACATGAGCGGTAGTTCTACTTCTTAGTTTGTTTTAAAATAATAATGTTTGTACCATATCTGACTGCCCTCTCATGCCATGACACGTGAAAAAGACTGACACAAGTCAGGGCCCATGCTAGCCAGCCCAGCCTCTCGATTAGGTGGTACCATTGGCACCTACGACCAATTGCGTACAAGCCTGCCTACTCTCACACACTTGCAAATTGACAATCGGCAAGTGCCCTCAACATTCCCTGTCGATTCGACCTCCCAGAAGGTATCTTGTAGGAATCTCTTGGGTCCCTCACTAATATATTCGCTAGGACATGTGGCAGTCTTCTATGCTACCCCCACGAGTCCCACATCAAAACTTTACACCAAGAGGAAATCCCAAACCTCTATAAATAGAGCCCATTGCCCCAGGGTACAAGGTAATAGTCATTCGACACTTATGCCCTTACGTTGTCAATAGCTAACTCCTCTTTCCTTTGAGGTACATGTCGTTTGGAAGGACCCCAGCTGGATCGATCCTATATATGCTTACATCACCAATGGCACGCTACCAGAAGACAAGGCAGAAGCCAAAAACATCTGCTACCGTTCGACAAGAAACCTCATTCTATACAAAACTCTCTCTAGACGAGGTTATTCCATACCATTGCTGTGATATGTTACACCTCAATAGGGAAACTATGTTTTAAGGGAGATCCATGAAGGCGCTTATGGAGACCATTTGGGCGCCTGATCCTTGGCCTTCAAAACCTTTCGGCATGGGTACTACTGGTTGACTCTCTATCTCGATGCTCTCAAACTTGTCCACGAGTGCGACAAGTGCCAGTGATTTGGCTCTGTGCCAAACCTACATGCCGAACAGCTTTCACCAATCATTAGCCCTTGGCCATTCGCACAATGGGGACTCGACCTCATCGGACCCATGCCAAATGGAAAGGGACAGATCAAATTCGCAGTTATTGCTGTAGACTACTTCACCAAGTAGGTCAAAACCAAGCCTCTCGCAACAATCACTGCCACCAAAATTGATAATTTCGTATGGAAAAACATCATCTGTCGGTTTGGCTCCCCCACTCCATTATCACTGACAACGACACCTAGTTCGACTCTTCTCGCTTTCGGTGCCTTTGCTCCCGATTCAATATCAACGTCTCCTTTGCCACTCCAGCACACCCACAATCCAACGGATAATGGAGGCCATCAATAAGATCGTCAAGAAAATGTTGAAGAAGAAGCTTGGAGCTGCCAAGGGTGATTGGCCAGAGATGCTACCCGAAGCGCTATCGGTCATCAATACCTTATATCGAAGGTCCACAAGAGAAACCCTATTCTTTTTAGCCTTCGGCACGAAAGGAGTCTTGCTTGTAGAAATCAACGCAGCCACATACCGAATGGAATCCTATGATCCAGTAGAAAATAAAGCCCAGCGTGCTTTAAACCTCGATGTGATTGAGAAATGCTACCTACAAACAACGTACCCCCCGATACTACAACTCGTGCGTCAAACGCCGATCATTCAGAATCGGGACTAGGTTTTGCTAAAGTCTCATTGGCTTCCAAAAACCCCACCGAAGAAACCCTCGACCCTTCTTGGGAAGACCCCTATGAAGTAATCGACATCTGTCGCCTAGGTACTTATCAACTGCTTGAGTCAGATGGTCAGGCCCTCTGTTATCTACCAAAGTAGTGAACTCCCCCGAGCTTTGGTAATCAGCCACTACCTTCGCCATGGTCACCTCTATTTCTACTAATTTGCCCGCTCCGCCGCCTCTATCACCCCCACCACCGCCACTTCCTCCTCATCGGATCCTTGGCCACCCTCTCAACCTCCGTTAGCTTGGCCGCCATTTTAGCAACCTTGGCTTCGACTTCTTTTGTCTGTCATTCGGCAGCCTGGATTGCCTTGCCAACTTCCACCACTTGAGCGCAACCATCGTTATATCTTTTGTAGTACTGCTCTGCTGCAGCCAACGCTCGCTTAACACATAGCTACATCTCCATGCTCACCTTCTGAAACAAACAACGGCATGTTAGATGCCGATCGTGCATAACTTGCACATATACAACAAAAGATAAAATATTTACGACAGCCTAAAACTGGAAGGCTTGCCCAGCCTGCTCTCTCAACATCTTCTTCGGTAGCTCATCTAGGTCGGCCACCTCCAGCTGCGCACCCTGGATGAATGTGTTGGAAAAGTGAATGACCCTCGGTGGCAGGCCACATTCACCGGCTCCTCTTGTTTGGCCTCTTCCTCCTTTTCGTCGTCGGGGATTAAAATGGCCTTCAGTTGATCCGGTGCCCTCGACTTCTTCGGCAGGGTGGTGACATAAAGAGCACCCTTAATTTGCAGTTTTCCAGTCACTTGGAGGTAGGCTTCGCGTGTCGTAGCTGCTTCATCAGCCTTCTTTAGCTTTAGTGGCTCTGCAAGGGGCATGACCACTATTGCTGTTGTTGGGGCAACTTCGGCTGCCAAGACTACAACATTCTCTTTGTTGGCTTGAACATGTCACTTCCTCCTGCCACTGCAACAAACAACATATCAATATGAATTGGCAGACAACCACCAACCTGGATTATTAAAGAGGATCAGCAAGGGAAAAATGCCAAACGGCAGCCCACCAAATTACTTTCGTCCTCTTTCTCTCTCCTCAGTTTCTCAGCTTCACCTACTGGCTCCTTCTTGAATAGGATCCTAAACTTCAATAGGGTCTTATGGTACAGAGTGTCTAGTGTTACCAATCATTGTACCCTTTCGATGGTATCAATGTCAGCATAGGAAATGCTCAGTCGCTTCAAAGACACTACACAAATAACTAAGCTTGGTTAGAAATTGTACACAATCATTAAAAACATATGCAGTTAGTATGCCACAAATACTACATGCAGACAAATAAATCCTGGCAACTACAAAACGACACCCCATGCCTACCAATTGTTTGGAATGAGGTAGAGATGTGCCTCTCAAAGGCCTCGCCTGGTGCTAATTCCCAGCTATCAGAAACCAGCACCCGCTGATGGTTGCAAGCCTTTTGTTGAGCTCGGCACCCAGGTAACAAAATGCCCATGCTCCTCGGCATGTAGGTAGTTGGACTGCGTCTAACCCCTTTGGTTTGAGCTCTTCGCTCTCGACATGTTGTACATGTGCAAGAAATGTTCATAGCTCGACACCTCTTCTTCGGCAACACCAAATGTCGTGATCATACCCAGAATTTTAGGTTGAATTGGCCTGGCCCATACCCAATCTGCGCCAATATTTTTTGTACTGATGGCCTCAATGACAGCCGGAGGCCGTACTTGAAGATGTCAATAAAAACACAACCTCGCCATCAGGATTACTCGGCCCGCAGTGGCGGAATACGTATGGTTACCGATGCTGGAATATCATACTATACTCGTATTTTGGCCAACTCATATTCTGTGAGTATGTTCGACACCAAGTGGTCAACATTGAGCACTAGGCCAATTGGTTGCATCATCGGTATCCTTTCCCTTTCTGTCAGAACTCTCATGAACCCTTCTGCCAGATAAGACATCGAGACCTTAACTGCCAGATCACCATGACCAGATGTAGAGGCCTCTGAGTGACAGCTCACATGCTACTCAAACATGTGAGTATCACGCAGTAGAAAGTCTACATAGTGGCATGTGTCAGCCGCCCGAGTTGAACTTGATGCACTTGGTGGAGTGCTCCTAGCATCGGCACCCACCACCGCACAACTGCCTACTTCGGCAAGCGTATTAGAATTGGTGCTCTTAGCATCGGCACCTTCAAAAACGGTAGCATGCTTATCGTCCTAAGATTCCCCATCAAATGCAACAGGATTATCCACATACTCTAACTTGCTCTCTAACATCTACAAACAGAAGCGAAAGGAAACTAAACGCCATGCATAATTCCTAATGCATCAAAGACTACGCTTTTATACAGTACCCAACATTCATATACGACTACGAATGTTCATGCAAAACTACGAACAAATCATGCACTTCGATTCATAAGTAAAGGAGCAGAGATCGCAGACCTTGTTTTACACGGTGGTTCCAATCGCCAGAAATTGCCTCTAGCAGGAAATCATTTCCTTGAAATTGTCTACTTGCTGTAAATTACTCACCGAAAATCACCTCTCTCAAGCTCAAGTTTCGGTCTCAAACACCAAGTGTTCCCTCAAGCATAATCCTTCACCTTTTATACTGAAGCCCTAGCATTGGGAAGTGAAATGGAGTAATAATTATGGCAACACTCCTCCGACATGTGTCCACTCCTAGCATTCATTACCAACACATGTTTGCATGGAAGCCTATGCATCATGATAAGTGAAGATTCTTAACAAACTACCCCCAACAAATTTAAGAAGTACTTCACGATTCGGAAGCCCATTCCAATCAACAAAGCATGTCAAATGGCAGGGGCTTAAGGTCGAGTTTTCCTTACCTTCCCAGCTATTCATCCTTGCATGCAGAACGGTAGGAGCTCAGGGTAGAGTTCATCTCCCTCCCCCAATCGTTCATCCTTGCATACCGAATAACAGAGGCGTAGGATTGAGTACCTTTCTTCCCAACAAAGTCTTGACCGGAGACTTGGGGGACTACGGGACTATCATCAGTAACTATAGAGAACTAGCTAAAATCTCTATATCGAGGTCCAAGTCAAGATGCCGAAGACATGTACAAGTCCCCGACCAAGAAGTCCCTTTTTAATCGGGAACTTCAGGGACTCGTGCTTGTACCAGATCTGACCAGCCTCTCATGCCATGACACATGGAAAAGACCTAACACCAGGCAAGGCCCATGTTGGCTAGCCTAGCCTTACGATCGATAGGTGCTATCAGCACTTACGACTAATTGCGCACTAGCCAGCCTAGTCTCGTAGGCTTGCAAATCAACGGTCAGCAGGTGCCCTTGGCACCCCATGTTGATTCAACCTCGTAGAAGGTATCTTGTAGGAATCTCTCTGTTCCCTCACTAGTATATTCACTAGGACACGTGGCAGCCTCCCAAGCTACCCCCATGAGTCCCACATCGAAAGTTTACACCAAAAGCACACCCCAAAACCTCTATAAATAGAGCCAATTGCCCCCAGGGTACAAGGTAATAGCCATTCAACAATTATGTCCTTACTTTGTCAGAATCTAACTCCTTTTTCCTTCGGCTAACTTTAGTATCGGAGGGCCTTTGGCCAATATCACAACTGTGCCTTAGGTCTTACCTTTTGCTCTTCCCTCTCTCTCTCTCTCTCTCTCTCTCTTTCTCTTTGCAGATAATCCTCAGCCTGCCAAAGGGAAGTGCTTACCAAAGGCAGATTAAATCACACCTCATCCTTAAGTTTGGGCCCACTACTTGTCATCTGGTTTTAAGCACAAACAAATAATTTTTAGGAACTCCTTAGGAGTTTAATGTGGTTTGTCTTTAAGTATTTTATTTCTTAGAAAAATTAGGTATTAGCCATAATAATTTTTACTAATTAGGATTTGAGACATAGAGTATTTCTTTTTGGGTTTTAATAAATAGTTTTCAAATTTTGTTTTGGATTTGGCCAAAGAGGAGGCCCATATTCATTGGGTCTGTCTAAATTAGAAAAGTAAAATACAATTTTACCTTTTTTCGTTGAAAAGCCTTGCAAAAATCAGATTTCATCCTTCCCCCCTCCTCTCTCTCTCTCTCTCAACTGGAAAACAGGGCAGCTACATTCCCAATTTCACGACAACTTTCCTCTGCCGTAGCGACCTTATTTCGTCATCTTTCCTTCACGAAAGTTGCTCGCCATCACCTTCTCTTACATCTTCCCAAAATACCCTACTCAAACAGCCGGCATTCGTGGCCAATTTTGGCTAGAACAGTCCAGCAGTCGCTGCCTGCTGTAAACCCAATTTCACGCGACTTTCCATCTCCATAACGACCTTATCTTGTCGTCATTCCTTCACGAAAGTTGCTCGTCATCACCTCTTCTATCATCTCCAAAATACCCAACCCAAACAGCCAGAGTTCAAGGCCAATTTTCTCTATGCAGAAGATGAATCACCTTCCAAAGGTACGCCTCCCTCAATATTCTTGTTAGTTTTCCTTCTTCCATGGTTTTTCTTGTTTGTTACTGTTCGTTGATGATTATTTGTTGATGTTTTTCTTGTTTTTGTAGAGGTTTTGCTTGTTATTAGAGTACAGCTTGTTTTTAAGGTTTATCTTGGGGTTAGGGTTTATTAGGTACCCCGGTGATGAAGCTTTCTCCAGTTCACTGTCAAGCAAGGTGAATTATGGATTTCCAAATTGACGCCAAGTTTTGGCTCCATTTCGAGGTGTTCGATATCATCTCCAAGAGTTTGCAGGTCAAGGTCGTGACCCTGTAAATGAAGTTGAGTTGTTCAATCTTCGTCATGCGTCCTTGAGGAATGTCATTGAGAGGATCTTTGGTATATTTAAATCACGATTTACAATTTTCAAGTCTGCACCTCCATTGCCATATAGGACACAAACAGAGCTAGTGTTAGCTTGTGCTGGACTACACAACTTTCTTCGAAAGGAATGTCGATCAGACGAGTTTCCTATTGAATTGGAGGACGAATCTTCTTCATCTTCACCATTACCGGTTAATGAAAGGGATCCTGAACTAGTTTTTCAAACAGAAGAACAACAATGAGCACATGCTAATGAATGGAGAGTTGGTATGGCTTTGAATATGTGGAGAGATATTGGCTACAATGACAACAATGAGAATTAACGATAACGAATGAATGTTGCATATTTTTCTTTCAGCATTGCTTTCAAACTTGTTATAAATTTGTCACTATACTTTCGTGAATGCTTTGAATTTCTTATAATATTCACTATACTTTCGTGAAGACAAACTTTGATCCCAATGCATCCTCATATACAGAGAATAGTGTCAGAAGATTTTCCATCGTTTGGCAAAACAATGCACTAAGCCATGCACTGACCTTGGGTGGTCACAAGTGTCCTGTATTAAGCAAAGCTCCTCCACTAGTGATTTCTTCAAATCAACCAGTTGGAGTTGTTGGGCAGAAAGCTTGGGTAGAGATATATTTCCATCACCCATAACACTACCAGATGATAGGGCCCTTGCTTTTTGGACAAAGGGTTGTTTTTTTTGTTTTTGTTTGTGTATTGAATTTTGGACATAGAGTTTGCTATTTGTTTAGGTGTGAAAGTTTCCAGCCCGTGGAAATTTCAAAGGGAAATTCATTGTTGTGCACGCAAGTAGAGGAAGAATTTGGGGAAGAAAAAAAAGGGATGGTCGACTAGTGGCTAAAGAAAATAGTGTTGGGAAGAAAGAGTGATAAAGTCTATGCAAATAGATCTAAATGAATTATAAAAATTCATACAAAAGTATGGAAGTCTATAATAAAAGTTTATACAAGTTTATTAAAAATATGAGTAAAACCTATAGGAGTTCTACAATTCCAGGAAATCTGTCACTTAAAAAAAATCTTTCAAAATCGTATACAATCCTACCCCCTAAAGCTCCCTTATTTATTTTTAGCTTTCGGCTTTTGATACGGATTGCCATTTCTGCAATTGCACGGCACATCTGTATTGTTGGTTTGAGTCATGTGCTTTTGGTTGTTGAATATGGGATTTAGTCATTTTTTGGTTGTGCGCGATTCTTTCCATATCAATTCAACATGTTGTTGTGTTTGGTCACTAGAGAAAATTTTTCAATATCCAACACCATAGCTGCTTTGTTTGTTTTTTTTTAGAATGAATAATAACTATCGCTTATTCTAAAAATAAAAATAAAAAATTTGTCCTTAACTACCTGTGACAATAAAAAGATTAATAAATAAATAAAAAAGTGAAAAGAAATTATTGAGGATTTGTTTTCGGCTTATTTTTTTGATATACCCTCTCAAGTATTTGAGTCTCATTTTGCCCCCTGAAACTCATTTTGTCTTACTTTAATTCATTTTCACGAGAAATTATACAGTAGTACAGTAGTACCACGTGGCAATTTACATATGGTACTACGTTCCACTGAGCTTGCGACACATGGATGTAATAAATTCCTCTCTAACGACGTTTGTTTCTCCAAAACCTATGTCTCTTCCTTCTTTCTTTTTGCTCTCAGATCCCATTTTCAGAAAACTTAAAATTATTCCAAATCCAGTCGGCAGCTTACCCATTAACACATCGCATGTGCAGATCAAGTTTAGAGCACCCATTACCCGTCATAGATTATGAGAGAGAAGAGGTACAAAAATTTCCAAGAGGCCCTTTAATTAGAGATCTATGAAGAAATTGAAACTTTGCCCGACAAATCCCTTACCCACAATCTTTGATGGTCTACCACACCATCATTTCACACAAATTCATTACTCAACAAAGACCCATCAAAGATCATGGGTTGATCATGGTTGATTTCTGAAATAAAATAAAAATTATGGGTTGAAAAACACCTTCTCTTGGAGAAAGAATATAAAAATTCATAAATTTTTGCAATTTTCAGTGAGAGTTTGCTTCAAATAAATCAACCGCTAAAAAATATATTGGCTTCTTGCATCATGCAACTCCATTGTTTTGCATCGGAGCTTTACACAGATTTTTAATTTGCATTTTCTTCTTCTTATTATTATTATCTTTTCTGGTCGGCACCTTCAAACTTTTTTCTAGTTGGTGCCTTCAAACTTGAGTCCAATCTTGGAAGAATAACAAAGAAACAGAGGATTAGAGAAGGCAAACGTCGTCACGGAGAAATTTATTATCTTCCACATGTTCGCAAGCTCAGTGGAACGTAGTACCACGTGTCAATTGCCACATGATACTACCGTACTACTATATAATTTCTCCATTTTCACACATACTTGTCTCACTTTACCAAGTTTTCATAAAATATTAATTTAAAATTAAAAGTTAAAATCCATAAAAAAATATTAATGAAAAATTAATTTTTTAGAAGAAAGAAGATTAAAAAAAAAAAAACCTGCATCCAACCTCTACATCTCCCTCTCTGCTCCCCTCCTCCTCTTCTCTCTCTATTATCCGCAACCCAAACCTCACCCCCCCTCCATGACCCACTCACTGCCCCTCTCTCTCCCATCTTCCTCCTCCCCTCCTCTCTCTCTCTCTCTCTCTCTCTCTCTCTCTCTCTCTCTCTCTCTCTCTCTCTCTCTTGTTTGTCTCCCCAACTACCCGACTGCAATTGACCGTCGACCCATCTCCCAACATTAATGTTTTTAATATCTCATTTGATTTAAAATTTTAGACTTGAATTTTTATTTTTTAATTAATATTTTATAAAAATGGGGTAAAGTAAGAGAAGTTTGTGTGAAAAATAGGATAAAATGAGACAAAATTGTTATAAAATAACTGGAATATGTTCGATAAAGTAAAGTAGATGAGACACAACATTTAACAAGGTTCGGCCATGCCTACGTCCTCGGAGAGCAGCAGCAATAACTTTTTCACTATGTAAAATAATAGGACAACTTTAGTGTTTACAATATTTGTGGCTCACTGATATTTCTCTCTACTCTCTTTTTCTCTCCACTCACTCACCCTATTTCTTTCCTTCACTTCCTTCTTTTCTTCCTTTCTCTGATGGTGATGTATATATGCAAAGGAAGGGGGGAAGCCTTATTTGTAGGTAGAATTTTGTGGCTGCTTACTCACTTTTCTTTGGCTTCCCGTGGGTATTGTCAAGCATCATCATTACTCTTCAATTAATTAGGTAATGGGCTATACCATTTTGGGCTCCACATTCTTGACTTTACAACACTCCCCCTTGAAGACCATAAATGAGATGTCGGTTGCATCATTAAAGACTTGCTTGGAGAAAAAGCCCAGTGAGGTAGAAAACTGATGGATGGAAGAAGATTACAATAATCAGTGTAGCATAATTCTGGATGCTCCCCCTGATGTCTTCATGACTATCTTTTGGAGCGAGAATCTTTTAAAGTGAGTAGAGGATGTAGTCATCAACTATTCACGTAGTTGAGTAAGTAAATATATTTCTACTGAGCTATCTCTATATAAATCATAGAAATTTCTAGAGTTCGTGTATCCAACAAAACTTGGGCTATTTGTAAGTTCCCTCGAAAAAATATGCCCGTATATAGTTTTATGCAGAGATAGCATCAAATATGTCTCACATCATCCCAAAGTGGTGGTGATGGAGCTGAGCTCTATCTGGAAAATACAATGTCTGGTCCAATATACTTCTGGAAAATCCTTTAAGTACCCAATGGATAATTCTCATAAAAATGCTTCAATACCTTCTTAGCATAAGCAAAAATCTCGTTGGCATATGCTCGATCTTCAGGTCGAGACAAATATTTCTTGAACTCTTCAGGAGTTTTAATCAAGTATTAACTCTTCTGGAGTTTTGATCAATTATTAACTTTTCAGGAGTTTTAATGTGTTGCAACTACATCATAATAAATGTACTCATTGAGGCAATTTATGCATATTAGTATTGAGTACAGATTTTGTGCTTCGGGCACATGTCCTTCAGGGACTTGCTTCATGCAATTGCAATCCTTCAGGGATTTTATTTAAGGGACTACACTTCATGACACATTATATAGCTTTATATCCAGCTATTTGTTCTATTTGTACATCTTTAGGGATTCGCTTATGGCGATATGCTCTGTACATTTAATGACCCTTAAAGATAACATGTTGGTTTCCATAAATGTGCAATAAGAAGGCATGATTGCATCAGTAAACATGGAGAACCTTAACAGTCCTTTTTTCTATCAGAAAACATTGTGTCATACAAAATGAGTGTATTCATCTTTATTCCAAACACCCAAGTATAACCTTCAGGGTTAACATCTCTTGAGGTTCGTACTATGGGTTTGTTCCTTCACGTTCATTCTCATCTGTAATGGAATTGCCTCTTTCCATTTTGGTCAATGATATTGTTGACATTTGATAATAGAACATGGTTCCAATCAACACAGCCCATTGTTCATTTGAGTAGCTACTCCAAAACCAAAAATTGTCATTCATCAATTCATGATCCTACCATTCTCATGTGCATGCGCATGCTATTATAAGTATTTATTTGCTTTTGGGTACCCAAGCCACTTTAGGGGGCTTTTATTATCTCTTACCAAACAGACATCTCTTATAAGATGAATTATGTGTCTCTTATAAGATGAATTATGTGAGAATGTGGATCATAACCTCCAATGGAGCATTATTTTATAGTAGGGCCTGGATAATCTCCATTTAGGGAGTTGGAACATTTAGAACCCGTATATCAGTCATGCTGCAGGCATGCCACATATTAATACATACATGTCAATTAATTATCCTTATGGGACTTTAAACCATATAATTTGCTACGCATTAGGCGTGCACCGTATTAATGTTGACATATTGGTACGCATTAGGGGTGTACCATATCATTTGCTACGCAACAGGCGTGCATCATATTGGTCATTGCTATACCCATGTTCTGTTTTTATGGGACTTTAATCTATGCAGTGTATCGTTAATGTATTCAACTTGCAATATCCGAAATTTGCATTAATAATTCATGAATACATATCAGAATGATACAAGCCATTCTTCTGAAATGGTCATAATACAAGTCATTCTTCTGGAATGATCTATAATGCAAGTCATTCTTCTGGAATGGTCCTTTGCATGGCGTTCTTCTGGAATGGCCTTATCTCCTCATTTGGTTACCTTTAAGGATGTTGTACAAAATATCAAAATAAGAGTACAAGTATGAAATAACATAAGTATCGCTTACATCCTTAGGTGGGAGAGACTTTGTTCTATATCTTCCAAGCTCGTATCGGCTCAGCAAATACAATGTAATGCTTGATGATCTAGTTATATCTTGCAGGAGCAAAAATCACAATTCTTCTATGTATTAAAAAATAACCTTCAGTGTTAGGATCACTACATGGATTCTTTCTTCAGATGTCCATTCTAAAGAAATAAAATCCCTTATGAACAGAGAGTTATAAAAGAAAGAAAAGATACAAAAATTGTGATATTGATTGCAAGGTAAGGTAAGCAATCAGGGGAGGAAGCTGGTGAAAGCAGACAACAAACTCTCATTTCTCCTAGTCTATAAGAGCTTCAGGAGATTGGACCATGTGCTCGTCTTTACAGTTCCCTGATGTAGTGAAAATGTGATCAGGGATAGTCTCGCTTCCTGAATGGATGATCAGAGATATTCTCGCTTCTCAAGCACATCGAGTACTCACTGATAGGAAAAACAAGTGGATATCGCATCACTAGGTATGGAGAAAACTAGATGTCTTCTACAAAGAAAATTTCGTTAGTAACATATTTATAAAATAAGGTGAATAGGTAGAACCGGTGAATTTCAAATTAACCACAAAAATTTGTGAGGTTCTCGGGGTGCTTTTGAAAAAATAGCTCCGTGAAATCCGCAAAGCAAGATCGGCTTTGATGAAAATAATATTTGAGAACGCCGAATGTGCCGACAAACATTAATGGAGGCTGCGGGAAGTTTTGGAATCTAGGAAAGAAAGAGAGAATATGGGGATCCGAGATAATATTGGGATCCTGGAAACCGTTGCCATATTTTTGCCTATATATATTGCCTCTGCAAGACCTGATTGGAGTAATTTCATTTCAACTCAACTTCCTTTTATTTTCTGAAAATTCGGCTTCTCTTAAAACTTTCCTTGAAACCTTCCTAAAAATGGCTTCCTCTTCTTCTCGCCCAAACCATCTTGATTTAAATGTTGCTCCCAACACAACTCGTGACGCCAAAGTCTGGCATCCATCCTTTGTATCCCAAAATCGTCATCTCACGGTTAATGATTCTGTGATGATGAATTGCGACTGCTGTCATAGTAGCTATGAATTTTTTTATTCCAATGGATGAAATTCTATTATCAGTGAGGTCTGATGAAGAGGCTATTGATGACTCAATGGCTTTTAGCATTCACAGTGATTCTTCTGTTTCTAACATGACTGATCGTTTGCATGCCAGAGCAAACGAGATTCAGGAGCTGACCACTAAAAATTCTTCTCTTTAGAGAATGCTTCATGAGTCTCAACAGGAGGTTGAGAAACTTAAAGAAGAAAATAATGTCTTGTTGAAACTGGTGAGTTCGTACTCCGTTGATACGCTGAGAAGGCTAGACATGCTGCAGGTTTCCAATGAAAGGATTCTTGGATACCACGAGAGGCTCATGGCTAAGCTTAAGAGGCACCGTCATCTTCCCTCAGAGGCCTCTAGAACTTAATGTAACTTTATAGATTTTTGCAGAGCCTGCTTTTCCTTGCAGGTGGAAAGATCTATCTGTTGTATGCATTCTTTCCTATTATAATAATTGCGCAAATTCTTAAACTTACACCTGTGGTTTTTACGTCTTTTCAAAATGACGGTTTGGAACCTTGTGCCTTATAGGTTCAAATAACCACATCAAATCTCTCAAGTTACATATTTCAATGCATGTGAGTCCAGAACTTCTGGCCCGGGCTAAACACGACCTCAAAATTTATTTGTCCTTTTCAAATGGGCATGAGGTATAAATTGAGCAAAAGCCATGATAATATTGCAATATAGTAGTAAAGAGAATTATAATATTGCAATATAGTAGTAAAGAGAATTAACTACTATATACCCAAAACTTTAGGTTCGGGATCTCTCATATATTTGGATCCATGGGCTTCCAACCCAAATCATATAATATAACAAAATATATGGGGAGCCTCAATTCATCATTTGAGGTTTATCCTAATATTATCCATTTCACAGTGCATTTTTAACAATCGGAATTCACAAAATATATTTCTTTCTTGAGGTGTCGATTGTAACAAAATCAAACTTTATTAAATTCATCATTTTCTTATGCCAAAGAAATATGTGGTGTACCACAATTTGCAATAATACCTCAAGGGTTGTTCATTTAACTGTTTGAACGTTCAAGTTCTCAATATTGTCAGATTTTGAACTTTGGGCCAAAATCACATATTCTCATGGTATGTACATTTTTATAATTTCTTGTATATATTTTGGAACTTCAAGCCCTTACATAATTTTCCATGCTTTGAGGAACTTCTGACATCTCATTTAATTGCTCACCCATGAGTTTAAGGAATTGCATGTTCCCTTTTGTATATAGTGACGGTTTACCCAAAATGATTAAAATTTATGCATACATCACTATTCATGTATATGGTACTATTCATCAAGTCATGAAATTTGTGTCTATTCATGCGTATAGTACATTTGCCAGTACAATTACTATTCATGTGTACGATACTATTAACCAATACAATACTGTTACATCCTCAAGGAACTCCAAGTCCTTATTTTCATGTCAACGATTAAGGATCTTCAAGTCTAGTCATTTATTTACAAATATAGTACTGGAGAGACTGCCAGCTCTCATATCATTACCATCATCAAGGATCTTCAAGTCTTGATGTAGTTGTGTAATGAGAAGCAAGGAACTTCTAGCCCTGATCTGTATACTGTATAACTCATCTATCACACAATTGATTTATAAAATAAATTGCTGGTATGGACGTTAATCCCGCACCATACTTTAATAAATGTAAATGTGCGGTAAAATAAATTCATAAATTAAATTGCTTGTAAATAAATTGCTGGTAAGGACGATAATCCCACACCATACTTTAAATAAATGTAAATATGCCGTAAAGTAAATTCATAAAATAAATTGCTTGTTGTATGGGGGTTAATTCCACACCATACAATAATAAAGTAAATGTGCATGTATGGGCACTAATTATACTCCATACTTTTAAATAAAAGTAAAGACAGTTGTGTGGATGATAAACCCGCACCACACTTTTAAATAAATATTGTCGTATGGGTAATAAACCTATACCATACAGTAAATAAATTGTATGGGTAATGAACCTACACCATACAATAAATAAAATAAAAGTGGGGACAAAACCACCACTAAAATTATAGGAGGTGAGACCGTCCATTTTTATTAAAGTAAATGTGGGGATAAAACAACCACCAAATAAGATAAGGAAAGTGTTAATATTACTAACAGCCTCCCACTGATAATATGTTTAGTATTACCAAGGGTCCATTTTTATTAGTGGTTAGTAATAGAAAAGTAAATAAATATAATATATTATATTACCATTTAAAAAAAATAAACATAATATGTTATATGAAGACCAAAATAGTTAATGATGCTTTAATATAATATATAAAGCAACCATATATAAAAATGAATCATGGCCGACAATGATATTGAAGTGAATCATTCCATATGTGCGTGTCTTCAACTTTGTTGCTTTCACTCCTGCCATTAGCACTCAAAACTGTTTGTATAGTCAGCATCTATAGAAAGTATATAGCATTGAATAATGTAAAGTATTAATAAAAGAAGAAGATGAAAAGGCATTGAGCTGATCATGTTTTGGTGGGTTTGCTCGTATATCTCTCTAGTAGACCACAACTTCTCCACTACTTTTCATCCTTACATCAACACAATGGTTAGTAGTATAAATAATAGTGCAGTACAAAAATTATACTTGAGCTTTTCGTGCTGATAACGTGTTATAAAATAACTGGAATATGTGCGATAAAGTAAAGTAGATGAGACACAACATTTAACGAGGTTCGGTCATACCTACATCCTCGGGAGCAGCAGCAGTAAGTGTTCCACTATGTAAAATAATAGGGCTACAACTTTAGTGTTTCCAATATCTATGGCTCACTGATATTTGGCTCTGCTCTCTTTTTCTCTCCACTCACGCACCCTCTTTCTTTCCTTCACTTCTTTCTTTTCTTCCTTTCTCTCATCTCTGCCTGGGCTCTCTCTTCTTTATCTGATGGTGGTGTATATATGCAAAGGAAGGGAGGAAGCCTTATTTGTAGGCAGAATTTTGTGGCTGCTTACTCATTTTTCTTTGGCTTCACGTGGGTGTTAGCAAGCATCATCATTACTCTTCAATTAATTAGGCAGTGGGCTCTACCATTTTGGGCTCCACATTCTTGACTTTACAACAAAAATGAGTTTTATGGGCACTTTTAGGTATTTCAAAAAATAAGCTTGTTGCATTTATGGTACTGGCAAACAGGGAGGCAGGCAGAATGCTTTACCTCCGTTTTAGGGTGTTGAAAAAACCACATGTTCTCGGCGGCAGACCTCCACTACCCGCTAGCCAGCTAGCACACAATAGACAGGGTAGACACTGAGGTTTCTCCATTTTCTTGAACTTTCTTTCACTCTCCATTCTTCGCCACCATGACGTTTGTACAGTATCGTCCGACCACGACGTTCGTACAGTATCGTACAGTTAGGGTTTGTTTACAGGGGAGCAGACAAAGATGACAATGGTATATATAGCTTGGAATTTAAAATTGTCATAGGGGAAGCAGAGGAGCCTCAAAAAACCCCACGAGACCTTGCGCACCCAAGCAGATTCCATGGTCCAATTCAGTGTGCAGTGGAAGGAGCTTGAGGATCTCTTCGACTCCACCAGGAACTCGCTGTAGACCGAATTACAAGAGCTCCAAAAGCTGAAGAAGGAAATCGACTGTAGATTGGCGGATTTTGAAACCAAAGAGTTGAACTTCAACTTTGTGATGGGAGCTAAAGCTAAGCAATTGCAGGGCATTGTACAGGAGGTTGAAGAGAGTAAGTCCCAATTGCAATCCCTTAAGTTGTCTATTCAAGAACATTGCGAAAAATGTGAGGTTGAAGCCTTGTGCTCTGTGTTGAGGTTGGTTACTTCTCCCTATTGTGGTGATTGCTTGAGCCTTGTGCTCTGTGTTGAGATTAAATGTCTCATGCCGTTGTGCACCTTGTTTTTCGCCAATCTGACCCAACATATCCTATTTTTGCCTTCTCTTGTGTTCGGATTTGGACTCTCCATTGGAATACTACAACTATAACTATAAGCGCTTTGCAGCACTATTATCGGAGTGTATTTAGAGCTTTTGCTAAGGTTCTTGCTCTAGTGCCTGCACCAACGCTCTCTAGTCCCTTGGTGTCTGTATTTTGGTATATACCTTGGTGTTCTAATGGAGAAGACGATCTATGGAAGAATGTTTTAGTGTTGACGTGTTTATACTTTTCGGGGAAGTTCTCCTATTGGCGGAAGATCGGTGAGTCTGTATGTGCAGTAGTGCTGACTTGTGTGGTGGGTGTGTATCCCCTTCGTTGTGGTCCTGATGGTGCGGTTCTCATCCCCTTTACGGTGACGGTGGCTTTATGTTGTACTTTGTTTTGAATTTCTGATGGGGAAGATTATTATATTAGACTGTTGTTGGTTCCTTTTTTATTCCTTTCCCGGATCGACCTGTTTCCAGAATGGAGCGGGGAATACGAAGAAGCCGAGTCAACACCAATGCCCCGATTGGATTTCTGGCTCGCGAGAGGACTTGTTCAATTTAGGACAAAATTGAAAGGTGGGTAAGGTTGAGGAGAGCGGGCAAGCACAAGCTAGACCCTGATGGCTTGTTTCTTCTGACCCAATAGCGGGTTACGTAGGCGTGCCACTATTGGGGATGAGACCACCCTAATAGACCTGGTATATGTGATGTAGAGTGTTTGTTTAATTCACTTGTGCCTGTTCTGGACTTCTAATCAAGCCATTGTACTCCAAGGGGGGTACTGGCTCAGATGAGTTATTTTCTATGCCTCAGCTAAGAGGACTTCAATATTCTTTCAATTGTGTGTCAATGGCTTGGCAAATACGGATGGTACCTAGCCAATAGGACAAAACCAATGTTGAGGTCAATGCTCCCTTGATTGGATTCAAAACCCTAATTTGGGCACTAGATAACCCTAGATTGGGTTAGGATTCAGTTAGTTTGGTCCCAATGGTATGATTTGAACCCGAATAAACCCTTGTTTTCGGGCCAATAAAGCCCTATTTGGACCTAGAACGCTTATTTTGGGTCTATCTAGCAATAAACAGTTATATCAAGAAGTTCAAATATAAAAATGTGGGAAAGTAAACTATTAGACAGCAAGTTGGCTATTTTAAAAATCTTGAAGTTTGTTCAAGTGTTTACAAGACATTGCATTTGATTTTAGAGAGAGCCCTCTTGTGCTGCTGTTGAGCCTCTATATTTATAGGCAAAAATCCCTAATGATGGTGGTGGAAGCTGGAGGATGATACTTGAGTGTTGCCCAAAGTCAGCTGCTGATCTGTCCTCATGAGTCGATCTAAATGTAGGAGAAAGGATATCTCAGATGAAAATACTAGTTTTAAGGGATGTCCCTTTGATTTATCGTACTTTCGCAGTTGAAAAACCAGTTAGAAGACTGTTCCTCTTGGTTTTGGCGTCCATTATCCAGTCTGCTTTCTTGCTAAGAGAGGCGGGGGTCAAGTCATTCTTAATGGTGAGAACCCTTCTTCATACCATCACGTGGCTCAACTGGTATCAGTTACCCATTTTCTAACTTAAGTGTGGTTTAAAACTAGGGTCTTTTCGCAACATGGGCTTTTGAGTGGGTTTCACTAATTACCGGCCCAAATCCATAAAAAAAACCCATTTCATTGGTATTATGAAAGAAAAATTGGGCTTGGGTCTAATGTACTTTTATTTGGAAAACAAACCATCTTTGGCCCATTTTCCAAATAGGGTACAAACATTGCCCCCTAGTTTCAATGTGCTCAAGTAAAGCTTATTGAAATTAAACCCTTCACATCCTTAAGGCATCAAATCATACTTAAAAGGAATATTTTTGAAAGTAACACGCCAAACTGACAGAAGGAACTGTCACATCCATGTCTGGCATTAATTTTGGGCTCCTGGAAAAAACCCTCTGACTTCTTCTTTTTCGAACTTCATCTTCTCTTTCTTAGAAAAAACATCGCGAAACCTTCATATGAAAAACTTAATCTCGCTGCAACTTTGTTTTCAAACTTTTTCTGACATCTTCTGAAAAAATGGCACGGAAGAAATCAAAAGCTTCCAAGGTTTCTGCTGACGTTCCCAACTAGATTTCGGGGCGAGGCGTTGCAAAACATGCCAAGGAATTCCAGATGGCTTTAGCACAAGAATAAGCTGGGAGCAACTGGATTCCTCTTTCCCCTAAGTTTGAGAGATCCTCATAGGACTCCTTTTTTGGGCCCAAACTATCATCAAGCCAAGCTGGAGAAGTTATAGGCTTTGGATACACAGTTGGTTAAAGCCCCATTTCCTTATAGTCTGGAGGATATAGACTGGGGTTCTTGGGAAACAAACCTAGAGAGGCTCAATCCGAAGCCTGAGGTGCCCCTTTATGAGGATTATCTCCCTTGGAACAGCTGGGTGGATGAACTAATGCCCAGATATCAAGGCAAATGGATGCAGAACAGGATATTCTACGCCATCATGCTATCGAAGCATCAAATCGAATTGAATCCGCCTCTGTAGAGTGTCGCTTTGTGCTATTGGGATAGCACTTCTAATACCTTTGCCTTTGGGCCAAGTCTAATAACCCCCACCATCTTATACATGGTTGCCATTTTCGACTTTAGGCCTTGTAGGATGAGCGTGGATGTTCTGGGGGACTGTGAGTTGAAAGAATCATAAGATCGAGACTCCAATGAAGGCTACCAAAACAGAGATTGTTCACCTCCGAACCTATTTTGGATACGTGATGACGTATCAAGGGATAGCTGACAGAGATCAAGAGCATATGATGTTCTTGTTCTTCTGACTAAATAAATTCATCTTTCCTAACGCTAAAGGTGGGGTGAAGCTAGATTACATGCGTCTGGCCGAAGCCCTTCACAATGAAGTAGTTGTGGCTACAGGGCTATTTATTAAAATGAACTTCTTAAAACATGTTTTAAATCCTACAATGTTGCCCAAACAAGAAGTGAAAGGTTTGAGGCGAAACTTTTTATTAACCAAAGTTTATATTCTTTCTTTAGGCGCTCAGACTTCACGTGCTCAATCGGAGGGACCTTTGAAGGGTCAAGCAAGCTTGCACTCACAGTGAGTGGACATTTATTTTATAATAATTTTTCATACTATCATGGTTTTATGAAATGCTTTATGAACATATTACTTACGGTGTTTACTTTCCGAGCCTTTGGTTTCGATTAAGAAAAGGTTATTATTATTATTATTTATAAGTGAGATTAGTTCGGGAAATTTAGAATGATTTGAGAACTGGATTTGAGAAATGTTTTGGAAATGTTTTCAAAACCACCTAGATATCCTTTGGTTACCTTCAAATTTTATAATGTCCTCAGACATCTCAGTTGCTTTCAGGAAATGGTTTATCTTCGGACGATTTGGTTACCTTTGGATAAGTCTACGCGTGTATGATCATGTGCCACAACTCTCGAGGACGCCTGAACCTTGTGCTGCGAGGAATGCATCTCAGGCCGACTTTGTGTCCCCTGAGTTTTGTGATGATGTATCACACATATGGCCACATGTGTGATACCTGGAATTGACGGTACACTGTTGGAATTGGCCGGTTTTCTATGGGATACATCTTGGTGGGAAGTATTTACAGCTTGAGAAATTCTTTTATTTTGAAATCGGTGATTTGTCTTTTGCTTGATATATTATGCTTATGTATGAATCCTATTTACTTGTATGAACATATAATAGAATTATAACTGGTTTGCTAATAGTTTTTAAATGGTGGGGTTAGTATTTTCTTACTGTGTTTAACACTTAATTTTTTTTTCCATTCACACTTTCTTTGTTTTGCGCCCCTCCAGGCAATAAACGAGTACTGGACAACCACTTGAGGGCCTTCCACCATCTACTACTTTTCCTTCTTCTCTCTCATGTAGGCATTTACTTTGTTTTAAATAATTTTCTAGCTGTAAACTTAACTGAAATAGTTATGCTTTGATATAGTCTTGAATCCCTGTAAGGCTTAAAGCCAACCGAAGTAACTATTTGTGTGTGAACTTAACTTGTGCGTGTTGAATGTTTGGGGAATTTTCATTTGTGATTATGTTTACAGAAATTTGTTGGTTTGAGCCTTTTTTAGGGGAGACTCTGCTGGTTTTCTGGTAGCAGTCGAACCCTACAGAAATTCTTGAGTTTAGGGCAAGAAAGGTATTTTGGACATTTGTGCTTGACACCTACCAAGTGTTGGACACGCACAGGGCTCAACACAAATTCCAAAGTGGAATTTGGGTCAGGTCCTGTGAGCTTACCTTAGGAGTGGCATTGTGTGTAATTTTGATATTTTTTAATTACATTATTGTAAAATTAAGAACTACTTTTTGGTCTTTGGTCTTATGCTAATTAGGTGAAATTATGTTCCTATCTTCCAAATTAGTAAACCATATAGTGTTTTCAAATGAAAGCTCCCTTTTGACTTTTAGGTAACCCATGCTGTTGAACCTCTCTTCTTCCATCAATTTGAATTTCTCTTCCCTTGTTCCCAACTCATTCTCCATTCCTCTCAGCCTTTGTTCTAGTGCTCCTCTTGTTTTTTGGTGCCCTCCTCCAGTCGGGGCCTTTAAGGTCAATTTTGATGGAGCTTGGTTTGATTTAACTTTTAAGATTGACTTGGGGGTGATTATCAGGAATGATAACGGAGTTGCCTGTTGTGGTTAAAAAGGTGCTTATGGAATCAGACTCACAAATGCCTTGTGATGGAATCAAAAGGAGTACAAAAAACTGTACTTGGACTAGCCTTCCTCTGCAAAAGGGGATTAGGTGTTTACAATCTTTATTTCTTCGATATTGAATGGTTAGTAAAGTAATTAGGGTAGAGGCAGTGGTTAGGAGACTCTTAAACTCAAAATGACGTTTTTAGCCCTTGTTCTGACAACTAAATTGATGGGCTATCACGGTTGGACCTAATTGCAACTACTTATCGAGTTAACAGATATAATTATTAAAAAAAAATGTTGCGGACTTTATTGAAACGCGAGGTAAAGTTCAGAACACCCCTAACCCATGTTTGGCAATGAGACTATAGAATCCGGGCCTACAAAAAACACTTCACTCGTTGGCACAAAATAGAGAACTCTGAAGAGGTTTCTTTAAATAACGAAGTCGCTATTGAGTCTGTCATTATCCAACATTGCTCTACGCTGCTCTTCTCTTCGATGTTGCTCTGGCTCTCCTCTTCCACGTTGCCTTGTTTTCCTCTTCTATTGTGTTGTACTCTCACTCACTCAAGGTTAGTTGTTCAAGTCTCTTCTTCTCTTTCCACTCTTCTTCTCTATTTGTCTCTCTCCTTGGTGATATTTGATGGGTTCAATCTGCTATTTCTTGGTTTGATTTTTAAGGTTTGATTATGTGGTTGTTTGTAGTTAGCTTAATTTGATGAAAATTAACATTTGTATTGGTAATTTTCGTTGCATTATAATTGGGTATTTTTCTAGGGTTTTCAATTTTGGATTGTTTTGATTATGGGGTTTTTGTTTGGAATTAGAAGATATGAACAAATTGATGGGTGGGATTGGAGCTTTTCCATACCAACCAACAATCTTCTCTATATCACAGACTACAAAAAAAATATTGAACAAATTTACCTGATACTTTGTTGGGTGCTGGTTTTTCTTTTTTCATGGTGAGGTTACTGTATCAACCCACAATAGATATAAATAGTTGGCTCAATTGAGAAATTATGTATGCCAAACATTTAAGTACGGGAGAGCTTCAACCTGTATAGCTGACTTGATGTTGACAGGAGAACAATTTGGGAGTGAGAGGAATTAGGTAGTCATTTACGATAGTGCTTCTGCATGCTCTGGTCAAGAGGCATGCTAAATTATCTTAAATAAACTATGAAAATAGGGAGAGTTGGTTTTCTTAATGAAATTTCTAATGGGAATCAGTAGAGCTGATGTGCCTAGTTTGCTTGCTATTCTCATTTCCTAATGGTTTTCAATTGCTCATGGATGTTCTTTCTCTATGGGTCACTTGGCATAACTGTTTGTTAGGTGCTAGTTTTTCTTTTTCATGGTGATTGACACTTTTCAAATGGAAAGTGTAATTTGTTTCAGGTGGAAAAAAGAAAAAAATGAAACAGATACTATAAGCAATGCAAAAACTTTGTTGGTTTGTATATATATCGTCTAGACATATACTTTGTTGGTTTGTAAAAATATACATGCTTAATTTTTGTTGATTTTTATGATTTATTAGAGATGGATCAAAGAAAGCTTTTTTTGATATTACTGATGGAGATGTGGCATTTAGAGACAATGTGTGGTTGCACAATCCTTGTGCTTATGATGTTCAAAATGAGGAGAAATCAACGGCTTATAGAAAGATGATACCTTAATAATCATTCCTTTGTTAGACGTGAGACGCGGTTGCATGAGGAGAAATCAACGGTATATTGGAGAATGATGTAGTGTGTGTGAGCGAATTAAGAATGGATTTATGGATGTTTGGTATATTATGTGAGTTGCTTCACGCTAATGGAAGGGTTAAAAATGATGGTTTGGTGACTTTGGAGGAACAAGTGTGTATATTCTTACATGTGTTGCAAGGAATTTTAACTCTGTGTTGCAAGGAATTTTAAGATTGCAACTCTGTGTTGCAAGGAATTTTAAGATTGTAAGGTAGCCTATTGAGAGTGCCGGAACCTATGGGTGAGAGTTGCACAGAGTATAGATGGAAATGTTTTAAGGTATGTTTATTATTTATTGGAAATTTGGAGAAATTCTAGTAAGTTGTTTTGTCTTCTTTTGAAATTTTTAGAATTTAATTAAAGGTAACCTTTCTTTTAATAGAATTGCTTGGGAGCTCTAGATGGAACTTACATTAAAGTTCGTGTGCCTGAAACTGATAAACCAAGATATCAAACTAGGAAGGGTGAAATTGCAACAAATGTGTTGGCTGTTTGCTCACGTGACATGTAGTTTATATTTGTATTGCCAGGTTGGGAGGGATCTGCATCTGACTCTCAAGTCCTTCGTGATGCCATAACTAGGCCAAATGGGTTAAAAGTTCCCACGAGTAAGGTCATTCGTAAGTATTCACTTTATGTGCACTTTTGAATTATATTTATATGCCAGCACTAATTAGGAATTGTCAATTTTTGGTTATTAGGTTATTATTACCTGGTAGATGGTGGTTACATAAATGGTGAGGAATTTCTTGCACCATATAGAGGAACAAGGTGTCATATATCTAAGTGGAGAGATGGATATACAGTTGCAAATCATCAAGAATATTTTAATATGAGGCATTCAGAAGCAATAAATTAATAGAACGATGTTTTGGGCTGTTGAAAGTTAGGTGGCGCATGCTAAGGAGTCCGTCTTTTTACCCTATAAAGACGCAATGTTGGATAATTACAGCTGCTTGTCCTTTACATAATCTCATTAGGAGGGAGATGTCCATGGATCCAATTGAGCACGAAGTGAATGAAATTAATGAGGCAAAAAATATGATAGAAGGCGATACAATTGGCACTGTCGAAGCATCTAATTAATGGACTGCATGGAGGGATGACTTGGCCTTGCAACTATATAATGAGTGGAGGGCAACTAGGAATAACTAGGCAATTTGTGGTTTCTGTTTCAATTTGCAGTTTATGAATAGCTAGCCAATTTGTGAATTCTGTTTCAATTTGTATTTGTGTAATACCCTAAAAAATTCAAGGTGGATTTTCATATTTTAGTGAAAAATAATATTATGGTGGAGAATGATTATGGGTATTTTATCAAGTGATTTTGGATTGAGATTATTAAATTAAGTGTGTTTAATTTGAAGTTGGACAAACATGACCAAAATACCCTTATGTGTGGATAATTACCAAAATATCCTTGAAGGCCCAAAAAAAAAAAGAAAAAAAAAAGAGAAGAAGAATCTAAAACGTGGAGGGAATCAAACCATCCTCCTCCCATTCTTCCCCCATTGCCTCATTTCAAAGCTTCCATTATGAAGGGATGAGGATGAGTCCCCTAGTCTAATTGGTGAGTCACCTAGCCTAAGGGATTTTTCTTGATGAAGCTAAGAACTAGGGGAGGTGAGTTGCTGGCAGGAGAGAGAGAGAGAGAGAGAAGAAGAAGAAGAAGAAGAAAACTAAGAACAAGGAGGAAAAAAAAAAAAAAGAAGAGAAGAAAAATCTCAAAGACCATCTCCAACCATGTTAGGGCTAAACTCAAATTTCCACCCTCCAAAATACAACTATTTATGTATTTTCAGGACTCAAAATTTGTTTTCCTCCAACCTTGCAGACTCATAATTTGAGTCCGCAACTTTATTAAATTGTTTAAGAATGATTAACCCTTAAATTTTTTTTCTTGTTAATTTTTCTTGACATTATTTTTGTTTCAATACTAATGATTTAATTTTCTAAACATTTTCACCTAAAAAATTTAAAATTCCAAAACACAATAGAATTTCACTTAAAAATAAAAACAAGTACAACACCATACGTATGCCCGGAATAATTCGAACCCTTCATTGAAGCCATTGCCATAATTTTCTTCCATTTTTACTTTTACTTTTACTTCATTGGATTCCTTTATCCTCATTCAATAATGTTTTGAACTTTTGCCCACCTCCACTTGTGTTCTTCAATTATTTTCTGAACTCTTTCCCATCCCCTATTGTCTTGTTTCAATCATGTTCTGAACCATTGCTCAACTTTGTCCATCTCACTTTATTGGATTCCCTTATCTTTCCCTATCTTTTCCTATCTTCATTCAATTATTTTCTGAACCATTTCCCATCTTGTCTTGTTTCAATCACGTTCTGAACCATTGCTCATCTTTGTTCATCTCACTTTATTGGATTCCCTTATCTTTCCCTATCTTTTCCTATCTTCATTCAATTATTTTCAAACACGTAATCTCATTCTCTTGTCTATTTAAGAAGTGTTATTCTACTGAATTGACCACACAATCTCCTTCAATTCTCCTTCTTACAATGAATTCACGTGGGAAGACTATACAAAATTTTTTCAATGATGATTCTGATGATGATGACCTTCATCAACAGAGGGTTGCAATGGCTATTCAACACCATACGTTTTTGCTGGAGCAATATGCTCAACAATCCAAACATGGTGGTTCTGTTGCAGGTCGTGAATACAAGAATCAGAAGAGAGAAAAACATCATAAGAGTCTCATGGAGGACTACTTCTGTGAACAACCACTTTATCCCCCAGTGGACTTTCGCAGGCGGTTCCGCATGAGAAGAGAGCTTTTCTATCGCATGTTGAATGATGCTGTTGCACATGAGCCATACTTTACCCATAAGATAGACGCTTGTGGATGACAAAGTCTATCCCCAGAGCAGAAGCTAACAACCGTTTTTCGAATGCTCACATATGGATGCTCGGCAGACTCCATCGACGAGTACTGTAGATTGGGTGAATCTACAGCCCTTGAATGTTTGTGAAAGTTTTGTTCTGTTATTGCGAAAGTTTTGCACAACATGATTGTTGAGGATGAGTATGAGGATCTAGATGCAGAATCTGATGATGAAGACAATTGTCCACGAATATCTAGAAGAGCAACAGCAAGACTTGCTTATGAGCTTGAGCCAACTATCACGTACGATATGAACCGAGAGAGACAAACTATCTCAGACTACATGGCCCGTCATAATAGAGTTCGTGCTTCACAAGTGCATCACAATCTAAGAAATGATTTTATTAACCACATTTGGAGATGTGAAGGAGAGGGGCAATGAGCTATGTTGTGTGTTTAAATTATGTTGTGTGTTCAAATTATGTTGTGTGTTTAAATTATGTAAGTGTGTTTAAACTGTGTTGTGTGTTTAAATTATGTTGTGTGTTCAAATTATGTTGTGACAGGACCCGATCCTAATTCCACTTTGGGATTCGAACCAAGCCCTGTACGTGTCCGACATCTGGCAACTGTCGGACACAATTGACCATTTTATCCTTCCTGCTATAGTTACTATTAAAATTTTCTTTGGACTCCTGCCGAAAATTCGGCAGAGTCTCCCCTGTAATTTGATCAAATCCAAAGTTTTCCACCTGTTAAACAAACCAATAATTCTTCACCAACTGCCAGAATAGTCAATCAACCAATCACCAGTTCAAGTTTTCTACTAAACTAGATATCAGAGCATATTCTAAAGTTTTCAAGGTTTCAAGGGTTTTCTACCAAATTCTACCTTACTTAACGGTGCGGAAGCTGTGACTGGCCCGGTGGTGGATCCCGAATACTTCTATGGCCTGGGGGCGAAAAACAAGGTTAAAAATGTGAGTGGACAAAAATAATGTTCTTGAAAAACAATTTTATAGACATAATAACCCCCATTTAAAAATAGTTAAATAAAACTAAATACGTACTCTCTATTTAAAGCAAGCTAAACTCAAGGCATCCTATATAAATCATATTCAAGCTAGAAAAGTTTGGTACAAAAGCACTGAAACCAAAGCTTGCATAAAACACAGAAATCAAACTTGTATAAAAGCTCTGTGCTCAAACCTTGCATAACTGAACAAGATATAAAGGTATCATTGCCTGAAAAATCGGAGAAACTGATATAAAATAACTGAAAGTCATAATTAAATAAGGTAAAACCAAAATCCTTTGAAAATACCACCTATTTGTACCCCTGTCATAACCGTCAATTCCCTGACAGGTCTCGGGCGTCACACAGGCTACCCGAGCCGCAAACTGGCGAAATCAGGGGACTATGATCAGCCTGTCCTGCCGGCAGATTCCTCAGTGACACCAAGTCAACTCGAGTCGCTCTGGCAGGATACAGGGGACCGTAGTCAGCCTGATCCGCAATCCTGGCAGGTCTCGGGGACACAGAGTCAGCCGAGCCGCAATCCTGGCAGGTCTCGGGACACCAAGTCCGCCGAGCCGCAAATCCTGGCACTCACGGTCCGAGCGTCCCCGAAACTCGTGAGGCAAAGTCAAGTGCACTGACATAAACTGAAATCGAACTGGATGTCCGTAGACATCGGTCCAACTGTGGGTAATCACCAAAGAAAATGGGTACGAGGTGGGTTTAAAATAAATTCCTTTAGAAAAATCTGATTAATAACTGAAATCTCAAATTGTGCTGCTATTTCAACTGATTCCAACCTCAAACTCTGTTTCTATAACTGGTAAATAAGCAGCACAGATTTATAAAACTATTACTGTACTAATCATGTTCGAAACCACAATAAGGTTTGACCCTTCGAAGGTCTCTTTTGCAATCCTGTCGGGCTCCTGGTGCCTTACTCGATCGATTTGGTGGAGAAACGAAGGAGAATTTTGAGCTGGAAGTTCGGGTGGCTTCGAAGGAACCTCCGTAGGAAAACATGGTTTTCCGGCCAGCTCAGGGTGGCCCCGGGGTTGAGGTCAGTCAGGTCTTGACGGCGACACGGAGGCGGACCCGATGGTACCCACGGCGGAGATCGGCTCGGCCTGTGGTGGCGGGGCCGTCGCCTGGAAGTCGAACGGGCGCACGGCTGGGTGCGACGCGAGGGAGAGAGAGAGGGAAGAGAGAGAAAGTGACGGGGGAGAAGAGAGAGAGAGATAAAAAGTCTGACTTTTTGGCCAAATTACCGTTTTGCCCTTCGCGATTTTTAGACCATATCTTCTTCGTTATGGCTCCGATTCGGGTCTACTCCGTGTCTACGAACTCGTTTCGCCGCGCTCTACGCAATGGCGTAAGCGAAATTCTCAAATTCTTTCTCGATTAAAAAGTCAAATTTTCCCCCATTAAAATATGCGAGGGCAAACTTGTCTTTTTGCAAAAAGATATTTTCCTTACTTTTGAGATATTTTCTTTCTTTTTAGATATTTTGTTTTGGGTTCTTACGTGTGTTTAAATTATGTAAGTGTGTTTAAACTATGTTGTGTGTTTAAATTATGTTGTGTGTTCAAATTATGTTGTGTGTTTAAATTATGTAAGTGTGTTTAAACTATGTTGTGTGTTTAAATTATGTAAGTGTGTTTAAATTATCTAAGTGTGTTTAAATTATGTTGTGTGTTTAATTTATAAAAGTGGTTGTGTGATTTTAATGAATTATATGGTTTATCATTGAATTTTAAAATAAAAATAAACTAATTATAGAAAAATAAACAAAAATTTTAAATAAAGATAAACGATAATTATAAATAAAGATAAACAACAATTACAAATAAAGACAAACGATAATTAAAAATAAAGCTAAACAACAATTAGAAATAAAGATAAACGACAATTATAAATAAAGATAAATAACAATTACAAATAAACGTAAATTAATAAACACTATGTGGAGGGCTTGGATAATAGTCTCCAGAGTTGTCTTCTGGATTGTAGGGGGAACTTGTATTCATCTGGGCCTCAATAATTTCTTCTTGCTTATTCCCCCAACACTTCATCTTTCTTGGAGTAAATTTGGATAGGTCCATGGACATTATCCTCTGTTCATTGGCATCCTTATCTTGTTGGATTTGATATGCATGTTGCTCTTGTAGGAGCTCTAACTTTCGCCTCCTATCCTCTTTTGCCTCATTTCCTTGTTGAACCAATTCAGACAACAACTTACTACTTTGGTTGAGATAACTTTCAACACATTTCCCTTTCTTTTTTTCATCCTTCTGTTTATCTCTTCCCAACAGCCTTGGAGTGGACATGACCACATCATCTTCATCTTCCTCCAAATTGACTATATTGCTACTATGAGAAGAATCTTTGAATGTCTGTGTGGGAGATTCACATAGGTCGTTCCATTTTGGGCAATCTTTTAAGATTTGCCAAGCATGATACAACTTGAAATGCCTATTCGGAGATTTATTATCATTCAAGAAAAGTGTTTTTGCATTCATATCCTACCCATGAAATAAAATAAAAATAAAGTCAATAATTGAAAACAATTAAAATTATAAATTTAAGCATTGAAAAGAATGGGTACTCACCACATCTTCAAGATTGGAGCCACTCACATGCCTTGCATTGGCCTTTGTTATACATGTCTTCCAAAGAGAACATTGTTGGTTGATGATCTTGAATCGAGAAGCAATAGCTTGCGGTGATCGTACCCCGGCTCCGCTCATGCCCCGATCATTTTCCAAAAAAATTTGGTACACACGCAACCAAAATGAATCGTTTGATTGATTCGTGCCAATAGCCCCATTTTCAGAGATGGAAACCCACCCTCTACACAATGCCTCATCTTCTTGTGGTTTCCAATTCACACCTCTTTGGGGTTTTGGGGCCATTCTCAACAAGAATGAATGTAGAATGAAAAATTATAACAAAGAGAGAAAGGAAAAAAAATGATTTTTGGTGGATTATTTACCAAATGAATGGCTATTTATAGAGTTTGGAATAAGTTTTGGGGTTGGATCTAACTTAGACTTATTATAAATATTAATTTGACCGTTGAATTTAAATTTGAGCCGTTGGATGTGAAATTTTAGCGTTGAGATTGCCTAAAATGAATTAGAATCGTTGATTTTATAGCTGTTGGAATATTTTTAAAAAAATACAGCATAACATTTTATTTGAAAAAGTAGCCGTTGGTGCTCAATAAAGGAATGGGAATCTTCTTTCCCAGTTGTCACAACGGGCCAACATCAATAGCCCATCACGTGGGCTTCTAGCATTCAATAAAAAAAATATAAATTAAAGCAGATTTTGGCCCCATGAATTTATTAGTCGAGGCAAAAAGCAGACTGGAATTCCAGTCCAGTTTTGAGATTTCTCAAATTTTCACCTCCCAAAATACATGGGTTGGAGAAGCTTTTTGGAGGCTAAACTCAAAATTTGAGTTTCCACCCCTTGGGTTGGAGATGGTGTAAGGTGAGTCAAATTTCCAGTTTTTGGTTTTAAATTTGTGTTTGTGTGTTTCTAGTCCCTTAAAGAATATTTTGAGTCTTGAGTGATGGGGAAATTGAATTGGAAGAGTTGGAACTTATATTTTCGACTTGGGTGCATGGAGTAATTTTTCAAGTGTGGGTGTTGTTGATTTTGGTTTCATTTTGAGTTTTTGATGAGTTAGATTGGTAGGTATGAAGTTTAGAAGTGTTTTAGAAGCCTTAGGAACAACTTGGAGGTGTTAGAATGGTTGAAAACAACTTCGAACCAAATCTGGAAATTTGCATTTTTCTGGAAATTTGCAGTCCGTGAGCCTCACTTTGGCTCTATTTTCCTCCCAATCCTTTGACTGTTTGAGGAAGCCAATTGTTGGTTTTTAAACTAGACATGGCAAGGAATAAAAAAAAATTGGTTTCGTCGGATTTGGTTGACTTGTGATAGGTCAAACACAGGTGCAAAGTTTGAAAAAAAATCTGTTTTCTGCAGAAAAACCAGCAATGAGTCCAACTTTGGAGCTAGTTTTCTCCTTCGGTTTATCTCCATTTGTAGTGTGGTTTGTTGGGTTAGAAACTACAGGTATTAAGCTTCAAAACCACACAAGTTTTCCCAATTTTGTTAATGTTTGTAGGGTCAAAATGGCTCACAAAATCTGACTTTTAAACTGAAAAATATGGGAAGTTGCAGGATTTTTGGGGAAGACGATGAATAGTAACCGGAAACAAGCCCACTCGCAACTTCGGCGAGTGGCGGAGCGTGGTAGCTGTTCTAGCAGCCTCCGACGCCATATTTTTAGTCCATTTGACTCGATTTCTTGATCCGAGTCCGATGGCATATGTTTTGAGTCAATCCGAAGTGGTGCAAAGTATAAGTTATTGCGGGGCCCACGAGACCCAAATAGTAACTTTTGGATGACGGGTGTAGTTGGCCTTGTTTTTGTGTTCACAAGGCATAGGATAGAGTTTTAAATTATTTTGGACGAGATTTGGCCGCTTCGGACCCTGGGCTGGTCCTGAGGGCATTTTCGTCATTTTCACCCAAAATCTTTGAAATGCATAAGGTTGAGGTTGGACTTAGGTGAAATAAAGTGAAGACTGCTAAATAATAATTTGAATTTGAATTTGTTCAGGAATTGGATAAAAAATATAGATTCGACAACTCCGAGAATCTCCGAATGATAAATTTGGTATTTCAGCTAGCTGGACATGAGGTAGGGTTTCTTGATTTCCCGATGATTGGGCTATGTCACTTTTAATCTTGGTGCTTATAAATAATACTATAAATATGAATATTATTTTTGCTTTGCTCAGCGAATATTATGTGAATATTATTATTGGTGTTTCCTCGTGGATTTTATTTGATGTTGAGTGAATATTATTATTCATGTGATTAAATCTGAAATATTATTGTTTATCTGTATTCTTACTCAGCAGAAATAAATGATGTTTATGCTGCATTACATATGCATCATGAATACAGTTGTGTTGGTTTGTGCGTAGTTTAAGGTATATCTAAGGGGTGAGAGAAGACTTTAGATATATCTGAGTAAGAAAAAAAGTAAAATATATTCAAATGACAGGAGTAGGGCTTGCATATAATGAGGTGATGGGAGCAGGGCCTCTAATAAAAAGTGAAAGTTGAGAAATTCATAAACAAAAGAAAATGGGTTAATGGACGGATGGGCGCTAGTTCATATTTTAGGGTATTCGGAGCCACAGTGGTAAAACGCATGGTATGGGACATGCAGGCTTGTTGCCCTAAGATATGAATTAGTGGGATTAGAAGGGAGTGAGTTCATGGCATCACTGCATATGCAAATTTATTTATCTGGTACGGTTGCATAATTTCTGTATCTTGTGTTGTTTGATGCATGACACTTTGATTAACTGTGATAGCTGACCTTGAGGGGTTTGACGGTACTTTACTGGGCATTAGAATGCTCATACCCTAATAGATTGTGCAGGATTCAAGGCGAAGTTTGAGGAAGCGGGTTTCAACCAAACTACTAGGCTTTTGTTGTTGATTTGTGTAATTAACTCTTGTAAGTAGTCAATGGTTTGATAAAGATCTTAGTGTGTAATTAACTACGAGCTACTGCGACTCTTATTCTGTGTTGTTAAGTAAATTTGTATTTATTTGTGGCTCTTTTTCTCATCATATCATGGTTGTAGGATTTTATTCTTATGACTATAATATGACTCACACCTTGATTCGGGAATATTTCTTATTTTCGAATCAAGTCATGACAATTTGAGACATCACCGCTCAAACTTAAGCATGTATTAATTTGCTTGAGGATTAAGCACTTTGCAATTTGAATAATGATTATGATTGTTATATTGACTTGACCGATTATGTTATAATTTTCACAACCTTTCTGTTGTTACCTATTGTTTGTCAATGTTACATATTTCTTTTGTTGTTTGTTTTTCTTTAGTTCAATGATGATATATAGTGTTGCTCTATATGTTTGGAGTCATAATAGGAATGGAAAGTGTTGATACCAATCAAGACTTTTAGTAAGGGAGGAAACAAACTAGGCAGTCATGGTCTAAATTTGAGGAAGAGAAATTGCTGACAGTGCCTTGAAGATTTTGTGGCTGGAGGCCATCGATGTGAGGCTGGTAATTTCAAATATGGTACTTGCTCCAAATGGAGAAGGTTTTGAATAATCTATGTCCTGGTGCTGAGCTAAATGCAAGTCCACACATTGAATCAAAGTTAAAGTGGTGGAAAAAATAATATAGTATAATTTATGACATCATAACACAAGTGGATTTGCATGGAATGATGTGAAAAAATGCATTGAAGTTGACAGTAATGAAGCTTGGGAGACTTATGTGCATGTACTACTTGCCTATATTTCATTACAGAGATTTGTTTTTTGTTACATAGTTAAACATAAACTAAGTGTTGTCTTATTTTATTGTAGCACCACAAGAATGCAGCTGAATGGAGGAACAAATCATTCCCATTATTTGATAGACTTGCTAATATTTTTGGAAAGGATTGTGTTAATGAAAAAGGAGCTGAAGTCCCTAGTGAGATGATGGAAGAGTAAGGGAATAATGAAGTTGATGCTAGTGATGACAATGATACATCTCCCATGTCAATAAACAAGGAGGGCAACTAATCTGTGGCTAGTCAAAACAAGAGGAAAATAAGCTCAAGTAATGAAGACAGAATTGTGACTGCATTGGAAAAATTGTTTGATGTATTTGGAAAAAGGATGCAAATGGTGACTGATGCTTTCTTAAAAGGTAATGAAGATCGATATGATATTGCCAAAGAAGTGAAAGAAATGGGCTTTTCTGCTATGGATCAAATTAAAGCATTAAAAGTCATTTTGGATAAGCCACAAACAATATCTTTGTTCAAGTCACTTGATGTTGATATCAAAAAAGCCTTTATTGAGCAGTTGCTCAATGAAAATGCTTGAAGGAGGCAACATCTGATATATTGGAAACACCACAAGTGCATCTCCCACCTTAGAAACACCACAAGTAGCTGCTATAGCTTTTGTTTTTGCTGCTTTATTTGTATTGGTTTGGAATTGTGGATGTTTATTTATATATGTTATTTAGTGGGTTTTTGCTTGATTATTATTATTGTTAGTCTGTGCACTTGTGGAAAGTAATATGTGAACTTGAATTTGTAATTTCAAGCCATGTGGATGACTTTTGCATATATATAAAATATCTAATTTTTGCATCTATAAATATTGTATGACCTTTGCTTTATATGATGTTGGGATGGTTTGGAGCTTGTCTCACGAAGAAAGGAAGAATAAAAGGGTAGAGGTCATGTGGCTAATGGTTCGGCAATTGACAAACAGATATGTTGTTTTTGCAAACTGTGATTGCAATTGCATGTTGTGTTTGCAATTACTTAGTGACGGTTTGGCAATTTGCATTAGGGAAGTTGAGCTTTCACATTTGGGAAATGTTCTTAAAATATAGGCAAGTTTTGGAAAATTTAATACCAATTTTTTATCTTGGAATTATAGTGAAAATAGTTGATAATTAAAATATTATCACTTCAAAGAAAACTTTAAATTTTTTTGTCCCAGTCCGAGCATAAACCAAACACAAGATAGTACTATTTCTGTTATCCAGCTTCTTAGTCCGACGCAGCACCAAACATAGGTTAGTATTTAATCCAACTTAGACCAAGTCAAATCAATCCAAAATAATCTTAAGATTTATTTCAGTCTATAACAGTCCGTCATACCAAACGACTCATGACTTCACTTTGTTGCTTTTATCATTTTGCAAAAGGAAGACCAAGCTGATTAGATGATTATTCTTAAATAAATAATTAAAAAAACCAATTGGCACAAGGCTTTAGTGTAAGATTTCTTTTCAAAAAGAACCCGCATCCAACGGTCCGAATTAAACTAAAACTTCCCTTTTCTTTTTGGAAAATGAATTAAAAATCCTTTTCAATTTTCATTATCCGCCTTTACCCACTCTCTCTCATCTCAGTACTATCTTTAATTCCACTCCCATTTTCAATATCGCCACCCTTATCTCTCCCACTCTGACGTTCTGACCTTCTCCAATGGCCACTGTCCTCAGAACTCCACCTTTGCGAGCACCATTTGTACCGCTTCCCACCACTGTTTCGCCAAACCTTCCAAAACCTTCATACGTTTCGTGTAGACAAGGCCAGAGCAGCACGGCACCGTATCTCACTCTCAGCTCTCTACGGTTCTCTCACCTGCCGTCCCTCCGGTCCGTCAAGTTCGTGCCTATGGCTTCCCACAGTCAAACCCAAACTAGCGAGATCGAGGAGGGGGTTCGAGAGCTCAAGGTGGTCGAGGTATTATTTACTTTTTTCTTAACAATTTCTGGACATGAGCCGCGTTTCTCTGCGTGTTGATGAGAAATTGATTTCAGGAACAAGTACGAACCAAACTTGCGATGAATTTGTTTCACAAGCTGCTTCTTTTGCCTTACACGAATTGAGTTTAAAGCTCTGAAAGTGAATTTTTATGGTTGGAAACGGAAAAAGGTTCATAACCCAAAAACTTAAACTGCTGAAAATTTAAAAGAAGTAAATAAATTGAAATCTCCATGACTATAATATATGTAGTTCGATTTTTTTTGTTCACATGTTTTTTTAAATTTGCAAATGAATTTGAATTTTCTTTTTTATTTTGTTTTTAGTCTTGAGTGATGCCTAGATATCCAAATCATTGAAGCCAGGGAGAGGTAGGTCTGAATTATGGAATGAGGTTTTTATTGTTTTGAATGGTTCATGTTACTACTTCAAGGGAACCATTGTCCTTCTGCTTCCATATTTTGAAGCCTTGAAGGCCTGGTGTCCATCCTTTAAACATCTCTTCTAGGTTGACCTTTTTTGGCATGCTGATGTGTGGGTGTGTGTTAAAGAGGATCTCTCAACAGCAAGCTTAGAGAAGTTAAAAGAGAGAGTCAAAGTCAATCAAAGTTTGTTAAGTCTTAGTTAGAACTTTGTTATGACTGCTGTAATCTTGTTATAGGTTAGTTACAAAGCCTGTGTATATAAGCTACTGATGTAACTTAATCAAAAAACAATGAGAATCATTTTATTTCAACATGTGTTACTCTGTGTGTGAGCGCGCACTAGTTCATGTGTCTGTTTCAAGTAAAAATTTGAAGTACTGATGTAGAGATATCAGATTCTTCTCTGTTTATTGTTTACTTCTTAATTCCCTTCACATGAAGACATATTTAGGCAGAACTGAAGTAATTATCCATTAGGAAACATTTGAATTCATTTTTCACTTCCATAACTGTCATAGTGCATCCATATCCTATATTTTCTCCTTTGTAGCTTTCTTATTCCATCTTTTTTTTTTTTTTATAAGCTTTTGTAAGGATCATGCATGTTAACAATTGTTTTTACTAATATGTTGTTCAATCATGGGTGAAGGCAGATACTCCGAGAAGAACTATCAATGGAAGGTCTTACCTCAAAAAATTTGCAGAGTAATTCCTATTCTCCAAAAATATTGTTCTCCACATGGACATTATACAAGTTGTTAACTTTTATGGGGTTCTATATAGTTCTTGTAACATGGTATCATAATATATCCTAAATGTTTCGTTTGTGGATCACAAACAGCTCTAAATTGATTTATTAATCAGGACTGGTGATTATAACTACAAATAGTAATTGATGGCAGTTTATATCACACAACACATGAGTGTTTGTGTGTTTGTTTACCTGTGTCTGTGTGAATTTGGATGATATTATACAAATTAAGTTCTTCACACAATATTCAAATTTTATTTTATTAGTTCTGTTTTTCCTTTCTCTTATTTAATGATTATTTATTAAATAAATTAAAGCACAGATTCAGATGGGACACACATTTGTATTCAGATGGACAACTAAAGACTAGGTGACAAATTGCATGTTATATATTTTTTCTCAAGTTTAATGTGCATGTGTACAATTTACCAAAAGAAAAAAGGTTAGGTATGAAACTTGAAAATAAGTTTAACATATGTGAAAACAATTTAGAAGGAAAGAAAAGTTTGAATTGATCACTCCAGTACAATTTCGTAATATATCTTCACTATAAGATGAATATGACATCTTAAATTTTTGTATCATTGTGGTGACTTCTGTATCATTTTCTGTTGTTTGTATTTCCACTTATTGAGGGACTCCATGCAAGGAACAAAATGTGATAGGATTAGTGTCTAGTATTTCTGGAAATTATTTTTTTCAATACAATCTTTTAAGTAGATAGATACTTTTTATTTAGTTGCTGGGAATCATCTTTGTTATATCATCATTTTATTGCAGAGTTTTTTGAGAACCTTTTGGTTACTGGGCTTATTAAAGTCATGAAGAGGCCATATGTACCAGTATCTGCATTCTTAGTTGGACAAAGCTTATGGCTTATCTCTACTCCAATGGCACAATCACGTGATATTATCAAAACAAATGTCGTTTATGAGACAGGGGAGTTATTTGAATTAGGAATCCAGCTATCATACTTGCTACTATTGTTGGCATTTCTTGGGATTGGAACCTTCTTTGTGATTCGTCAAGTGCTTGTACGTAGAGAACTTGATCTTTCTGCCAAAGAATTGCAGGTATGAGCCTGTTTTTTCTGTCCAGCATTGTTGGTCAACATACTTTGCTTCATCCTTGGTTACTACACATCCAACCTGAATTTTGAGCACTACTTAAAGACATTAAATTCATTAATATTTTTTTTAAACTGTCATGGACGTGGAGCACAGGCTGTCTACAACCAGTTACTCACATTATCTTCTGTCTTTCTAAATACCAGGAGCAGGTAAGAAGCGGTGATGCTGATGCAACTGAGCTTTTTGAACTTGGAGCAGTAATGCTGAGAAGGAAAATTTATCCAGCTGCTATTAAGTACTTGGTTCAGGCAATTGAAAAATGGGATGGGGATGACCAAGATCTTGCTCAGGTGTGATGAATTGTTGGAAATTAAATACACAGTTTGCACTTTTATTGTCAACTAAAGCACATTGTACTGGATCCAACAAACAAAATGGCTTTAGAATTGTGTTATTGGAATACTTGCGACTGTTGCCACATGTATGTGCCCCACTTTAGGAATAGCATGGCACCATCTGGCGGAAACTAGAACTGGGTTAAAAAAACTAATAGTTGTATAATTTCACGATTTTTGGGTATTGCTCTTAACAAATTCTTCTTTGATTCCTGTTCGTTGAACATTTTGTGACTTAGCGACAAGAGATTAGAAAAAGTTCAGTCTGGTCATTTGTGAATACCGTTTTAAGTTCTGTTTGTGTTGTATTTCCATCTCTGAAAGCTCATGAAACCTCTGACAGCACGTGCATAATGGCAAGTCATATAGAAACTTGGAGAAAGTGAATGAAAATTTAGACCATTTAAATTAGACTGTAGGTCTTATTGCATCATCTTGTTGGGCTTGGCTTCTGAGTTCTGATATTGTTTTTCACGTCATATATTTGAATAGGTTTACAATGCCCTTGGTGTCAGTTATATCCGTGAAGGTAAGCTTGCTAAGGGAATTACGCAGTTTGAAACTGCTGTCAAGCTTCAGCCGGGCTATGTCACAGCTTGGAACAACCTTGGTGATGCCTATGAAAAGAGGAAGGACTTTAAGGCTGCTCTGAATGCATTTGAAGAAGTACTTCTCTTTGATCCTAACAACAAGGTAGCAATACCACGGCGGGATACTTTGAAGGAACAAGTGAAAATGTACAGAGATGTTCCTGTGAAAACAAAGGAGAGGTGATCTGAAATTACTTGTTAATTGTTATCTGCTCCATGGTTGATGAGGATATTATCAGTAACAGCTTGTTTAAGTTTTGCTTGGCATTGTCCGAAACAGTCAATGGTAGTTGAGGTATCATTGGTTTTCCATGGTCCCAGATTTAGGCTTGCCTTCAGTAGTCCCATTTTGTATTTTCTAGCATGTAAGTCAGTGACTTCATTACAAGTGTTTTACATAGTGGAATGGTGGTGCATAATGTTTTACTATACAACATTGTAATATCCAATTGTATTTATTGTGAGTCGAAGCTGTGCAATATCGTTATGATATTGGTTTTGTTGTGGGTTTATGGTATTGGTGTTCACGATCCGATTTGAATTGGATTCACACTAAACGCAGCCAAACCAATCACTATATGATGGATTGGTTCGGTCTGGTTTAAACTAACACCCTTGGTGATGGATTCACACTCAACCGCAGCCAAGCCAATTGTTATATGATGGATTGGTTTGGTTTGGTTTAAACTAACACCTTTGGTGAGATCGAGCCCAAAAAAACAAATTATTGTTGTGCGGTTCGGTTTGGTTTGATTTGGCTGGTTTATGTCTAAGCCCAACCGTCCTTTTCTTTGTCATCGTTCTTGTTAGTCCAATTCTAGAGCATGTTAACACCCTTTTCAGCCGGTATTTTTCTTTCAAACATTGAAAACTCTTAACATCAAAATTTTGTTCAACTCCCTACGCTGTTTGTAGTGATAATAGTGGACAGTGGTGGCATGCTCACACAATTTTAAGGGGTAAGGCCTCAACACGTGTCAAGCGTACGTCGCTTTGAAATCAATATCAAGTCGTACCTCGCTTTGAAACCATTGATTTCAAATTCTTGTTAGACGAAATAAATGAGACGAATTAAATTGGATTGGATTTTCACAAGAAAATTTGTCCTCTAACTCAATCATGTCGATTTTTGAAATCCAATCCAAATTCCCAGAAGTTATTGAAATTCGATCAAATTGAACTGGATAGGATTGGATTAAATCAGCCGGTTTTACCACATTGGTTGGAAAGTGAACATTCGTGAGACCAATCTTTGGTTTCCCTTTTGCATCATACTCAATTCAATTGATCAAGGTACAAAAACCTAAAAGGTAGTCTCAAAACAAGAATCACTTATACTGACAGGCCACGAGATGTTCTGCGGTTGCATTGAGGGTTGGAAGCTTCACCTTTGGTGGCTCACTGTCATAAGACCTGTGAGGGGAAAACACAATATACATGGTTTCATTAGGGTCACTTTGCAGGGTATATAGTAGCTGACCTGCAGCATACCCGCCTAGAAGTTGGTATGATCTCTCTGATTGATCCATTGTAACACAAAGATCTTCTGTACCTATAAAATCAAAAGAAGTAAAAGCTGCTCAAGAATCCATTTATTTGCATATTTCTAAATCTAGTCCGGTGTCCAGAGAAAATTCAGAGATTGTTTCTGGGTGTCTCTGGGCTGGACTGAGCCATATGAAATTGAACAAATGGGATTTGAAAGGAGAAGAAATTAACCCACAGGCAGCCAACTCTATCTGTGTTTGATAAATAAAATCCAGAGCTGCAGAGATTTCTTGCTCAAACTGATAAAATGGACCACTTTTGAAATTCATCTTTCTCAGCTTACAAATTCCCTCTCCCAGCTCCATCATGGCTCCTTTATGATTCTAACCACAACAATCAAAACCTAACTGTAACTAACCAATTTGTAAGCATATAACAAAACACAATAATATTTTATATATATACATAGGCTAGAAATTAATTATAATTGATATATTAAATGGCAATGATCAGTCAGAATTCAAAACTAATTACAACCTGGTTGAATAGATGATGGAATCCCACAGCGCATTGTAGAATGCCATGAATAAGAGTTCTGGTGGGTTCCTCAGCATTGTTCCAAAGTGACTCAAGGAAGTCATGGCACTTGTAGTAGTCCCTTGTGTTGAAAAGGACAACAGCTTCATCGAAGCTACCATCCTCTGCTTCTTCGCTGTCATCGTCAGCGCCTTCGGCAGCAGCAGAGAATCGATACGAAACACAAAAACAAAAGTGCTGGCTGCAGGTTGTTAGTCTTCTGTAAGGCTTTGAATGACTAGTATGATTGCTGTATATACATGGAGAGGGAGAGGAGAAGCTGCAGTTAATTTGATGAGAAGGGAGGAGATGAGAGTGTGGATGGCTTGAGATTGATGAGAGAGCTGCAATACTGAGACTGAGAGCAGCTGGCAACGCCATGGATGGTTATGGCTTTGTGGAGGAACATTTTCACAGGTCTAGGCAGTCTAGCCATATTTTTCTGGCCAAATTTTGTGTGGTGGAGAGTTAGAATAAACCATACCCCAAATACAGGACAAAATTGTGGTCCTTTCGAAATGAATAATAAGAGTAAAATTTGATTTTAATGTAAAATAACTTTGTGGTTCAAATACAACCCCTCTCAAAACGTCTCTTTTATTTTAATTACAACGGATATTGGAGAAGGGGGAATCGAACTTAAGACCTACGTCAGTGAAAGTACAGGGCTTTGAATGGGTATAAGATTGTTTATAAGATTTGTGGGATGTGAGTGTTAGATTTCTACAGTATCCATGATCTTTCACACAATTTGAAATACACAGAAGACATACCTGGCGCCATCTTCCTTGGGTACATGATCCCTAAACTCATTCAATCGCAGGAACAACACGAATAAAAGGCACGAACAGCTCAAGACTTCTGCTCTCTCTCAGAAACTGTTTCAGTTCTCTCTTTATGATGAGATTAGGGTTAGAGAATATGTTTGATGAGAGCAGGGTCTTGAGCTTATATAGGGCTAGGTCAAGTCGTCTCTACTCATCACCAAGGGTTGACTTGACTAACACTCTAAGCCCAT
This sequence comes from Prunus dulcis, assembly GCF_902201215.1. Taxonomy (NCBI): domain Eukaryota; kingdom Viridiplantae; phylum Streptophyta; class Magnoliopsida; order Rosales; family Rosaceae; genus Prunus; species Prunus dulcis. The sequence goes on along the minus strand of NC_047656.1, from coordinate 2,658,418 downwards.
CAAGCAACGGTTCATGCAAAAGGAAATATTGGCTTCAAAACTTTCCTTATTTTACAAGGTATAACCTAATTTAAACTCTTATCAAATATGATATAACTTAGCATCTAGTGCACTGATCTAAATAGGAATATAACATTCTCCCACTAGATCAAGAACTAGAGCACTAAGCTTCTGTATTGCAAAAGTTTGATAATCTTTACTGGCTATGAGTTTAAAACAGTTAAGTCTTCCCTTCAAGCTATAGTGAAAAGCGATTAGACAAAACAAACTATAGAAGCACTACTCTCCTTTATTAAAAACATGCCATTTATAATCACATAATACAATCTCAAAACACATGAAGCACCTACAAACACGAACCTTAACATGTACTGATCCGTAATGTGAATCTTTATACTTTTCAGTACTCCTTTACAACTTAGCAATGGATGCTTACTCCGGCTACAATCAAATCATGATACATGAGGATGATAAAACTAAGACTTCTTTCATAATTGAAAGAGGCACATATTGCTATAAAGCTATGCCCGTTGGGCTAAAGAACACCTGAGCAATATACCAAAGGCTTGTGAACAAGATTTTCAAGGAGCAGATCGGCACGACTATGAAGGTCTACTTAGATGGCATACTAGTCAAAGCTCCTCGATGAGCAGACCACATCAAGAATTTTGCCGAAGCATTCAGCGTGCTTTGAAAGTATCACATGCAGTTGAACCCGAGAAAGTGCACATTTGGAGTCTCATTCGGCCAATTTTTGGGATACTTGGTCCCTAAAGTGGCATCGAAGCACATCGAAATCAAATCATGGCCCACCTCAACATACAGTCGCGTGCCACAACGAGGGAAATAAAAAGTCTAACGGGCAGAGCGGCAGCTCTCAACCAATTCCTTTCAAAACCCGCTGACAAGTGTAGGCCATTCTTCAAAGCCTTGAAGAAAGGACAAAAAGACAAGTTGGGTGAAGAGTGTGAAGTAGCTTTCCAAAACTTGATGATCTAACTCATTTCACCTCCCCTACTCTCAAAATCAGTACTAGGCGAAGATTTATTCATCTACCTGGCGGTGTTTAACTTAGTAGCTCAGCTCTCATCAGAGAAGAGCTGGGGGCACAACATCCAGTATTTTATACATCAAAAACCCTTCTCGATGCAGAGACTCGCTATCCGAAAATGGAGAGGGTCATTTTGTCACTTGTAGTTTCTGCAAGAAAGTTGAGACCCTACTACCAAGCTCACCGAATCATCATTATGACAGAATTTCTTGAGATCGATTTTTTATAGTCTCGAATCTTTTCAGCAACTCATGAAGTGGGCTATCAGATTAAGTCAGTATGACCTCCTCTACCGGCCGAAGACTGCTATAAAAGCCTAGCTTTAGCAGATTTTGTTGCAACGTTCACTACATCAGCTAAAAAAGAGAAGATGGTCAATAAACCCAAGGAAAGTTCAAGAGCAGATGAGACCTCCTTCTTCGATCCCGACAAGCCCAAAGAAATGTGGTAGTTGCACGTAAATGGAGGGACAGTAAGCCATCACACTGGGCTTTCCAGCCTCAAACAATGAAGCAGAGTACGAGGCACTGCGCTTGGCAAAGGAGGTGTAGATCAAGAGGTTAGGCATCTACTCAAACTCCCAGCTAATCACAAATCAGGCGTCAAGGGAGTACATGGAAAAACACCCAAGAATGATCTAGTACCTAGACAAAAGTCCAAGAGCTTTTGAAGGAATTCCCTACCTTCGCTATCCAACAAATTCCCCGGGCACAAACATACATGCAGGTGCGCTGGCAAGTTTGGGATAAGAGCTAGATACCCAGTTCAGATGTTCAATTCCAGTCGAGCACCTTGATCAGCTAAGCATACTACTTGGTAAAAAAAATTTGCCAAAGGAGAAGTTCGAAACAAGAAAAAATCAAGCAAAAAGTTGAAAGATACTACATGAAGGACAACAAGCTTGCTCAAAGGTCATATTCTGACCCTCATCTCACCTGTATCAAGTAACCAAAAACTCTCGACGTGCTTTGCAAAATCCATGACAACGAGTGCAGCAACCATTCTGAGGGCAGATCACTCGCTCAGAAAGCTCTAAGCAAAAGCTATTTCTGGCCTACCATGAGACACGACTCCACGGAGTATGTCAATAGATGCAATTGATGCCAACGATACAAGCTGGTTCCTAACCTGCCAGCCAGCTATTCATGTAATGGGCCATTGACTTAGTGCGACCCGTGCTGCCAGCAAATGCTAAGAAATACATGATGATCGTTGCCACATACTACTTTACTAAATGAATCGAGATCGAAGATCTATCTTCTACTAAACAAGCCAACGTGGAGTGATTTGTCGAGAAAAACATTATACGCCAGTTTGGCTGCCCACATTCATTAGTCATTAACAACAGGTAGCAGTTTATTGGCAAGCAGATCATCCTGTTCTTTGCAAAGTATGGCATCAAACAACACCTGTCAACTCCTAGATATCCGTAAGGCAATGGCCAAGAAAAGGCATCTAACAAGGTTATGCTGGATTGCTTGAAAAAGATACTAGAAAGTGCCGAAGGAAAATTGGTCGATGAATGGCCTGGTGTCCTGTGGGCTTATGCACGACCAAAATAAGATCAACTGGCGAAACCCCATTATCCCTTGCCTACATAACTGAAGCAATCATTACACCTTATATCACTATTCCATCCATGAGCATTGAGGTGGACAGCCTGGATCAGAATTATAAGCAGATGAAGGTCAATCTCGACCTGCTCGAGGAAGAAAGAGAAAATGTCATTGTTTGAGTTGTAGCTTATCAGCAGTAGTTGTGGTCCTACTACAGCAAAATAGCCAAAGTTAGATAATCCAACTTGGAGACCTCATGCTCATAAAAGCCTTTATTACAGCACAAAGGCAAGGATCAAAGAAGATGAAACACAGTTGGGGAGGTCCTTACGTGATAAGCCAAACTGGGGGCAGAGGAAGCTATACGTTAGATACCCCAAAAGGCAAGGAAATTCCAAGATAGTGGAATGTCCATCACCTCCAAATGTATTATCCATGAAGCGCCCGCTCACCTACTCGGACCACTACCAGGTGACCAAACCCTTTCCACCCTAGTTGAAGAAGAATGATATCCAATGTAATTTCATCTATTTATTTCCATTCAATAAAGCAATGTAATCACACAAACATCAAATGCAAGTTCAAGTTTTCATTCAACCAAGTGTTCGAGAAGATATCCAATGCATCATAAGGCAGACGCAGGAAAACTTCCAAAACGTGCTTAAAGAGAGGTAGGCAATCTACTAAAATGTCCTAAAGGAGACGTAGGCAACCGTCCAAAACGTCCTGAGGAGACGTAGGACACCTGCCAAAAGGTCCCAGGGGAGAGGTTGGCAATCTGCCGAAACGTCCTAAGGGAGATATAGGCAACCTTCCAAAACGCCCTAAGGGAGACGTAGGCAATCTGCCAAAATGTCCTAAGGGAGACGTAGACAATTGTCCAAAACGTCCTAAGGGAGACGTAGGATATCTGCCAAAACGTCCTAAGGGAGACATAGGCAATCTACCGAAACGTCCTAAGGGAGACGTAGACATTCTGCCAAAACGTCCTAAGGGAGACGTATGCAACTGTCCAAAACATCCTAAGAGAGACGTAGGACATCTACGAAAACATCCTAAAGGAGACATAGGCAACCGTCCAAAATGTCCTAAGGGAGATGTAAGACATTTGCCAAACCATGATAAGGGAGATGTGGGCCATTGTGAAAGCATTCTAAAGAAAACGCATGCCACATCCAAAGCATCCTAAAGGAAAAGCAGAAGAGCACCCTTTAAGTAAGCGGTGGGTAAACATTCGAGCATCCTAAGGGAGATACACAACGAAGGCAACAACAAGTCACTCAAGCAGTTCACTAGAATCAGCAAATTCTTTTTTTAATATAACTAAAATTTTTATAGCAAAGTAACCAACTGGCTAGACTACAACAAAAGAAAGATGGTCAAACAAGACCATTTATTGCAAACAAAAAGCCATATTACAAAGATTAAAAAGATAAAAGAGTCTTCATCTACTGTTCAATGACCTCTGTAGCTTTCGCTTGATTGACTGCGCCCTCCATGGCTCCACCTAGCTTAGCTACCTGCTCAGCCAAGTCTGCTGCCACCTCATCAGCTGCACCCTCATTGGCATCATCCTCCTCAGCTACAGTCTCATCAACCACCAGCTCTTCGACTGCCTCTATATCTACAACATTGATCTGCACACCTTGAGCAGAAGGCATGTCAGGGAAAAACATTTCGACATATTTATCTTAATGGGATGACAAGGAGTGGCCCCACTCTTGCAGTCTAAGTAGCCCAACTTGTATGCATCAATGATAGCCTCATACTTGGATCGTTCAGCAGCCTTGTGGTAGGCATCAAACATGGCCAGAAGATTGTCATAACTGTGGGATATGTTAGCATACATGCGTTCAAGACGGAAGTAGGCCTCTTTTCAACTATGCAGGGCAACATCAAAAGAGTTGAATTCACTACCCTTTTTAGTAAAGGAACTCTTCAGCACTGACATGCTTTCCTTCATTTCAAACATCTTTGTTTCATGATGGATCTGCTCGGCCGAGAGCTTGCCAGTCAAAGCAACATTCTTCTTCTCCAACTCACTAAGGTGAGCAGAAGAGGGGGCAACAACAGAGGAGTTTCGGATAGCCTCAACAGCAAAAACTACTCCTTTTTTAAGCAAATGGACATCTGTTTCGTTTTGCTTCTCCAAGGAAAGACTTGAGAAGGTGCCAAGGTGGGCTTGATGGATTTGATCAACTAGCTTGACGCAAGCAGATGGGCTTGATAGAAAGTTCACCTTGAGCATATCAGACACACATGCATCCCCTGTGGAGTTGGACTTGTTAATCTTTGGACCAGCTATTCGAATTTTGGAAGAACCATTTGCTCTAGTAGATGACTCTCTAACCTTCTTAGCCGCGGCCATCCTCCCCTCCAAAGGTGCCAATGATGCCGAATTAGCTCAATGTTTGACTGCTTGTGGCTCGGAAGATGAATTGCAATGGTTAGGTGGAGGAGCAGTCCTCCCAGTTTGACCCTCCACCTAATCAAGATGGTTAGGTATATGAGCTTCATCCTTGGAAGACTTGGTGTGGGCTTTCCTCTTTAAAGGGTTTTCGATCGAGGACTCCTCCTGTTCGGCAGGCAAATCATCCGAGTCTGGACCATACTACTTCCATCTCTCAACATCCTTGGCAGGGGGCAGACCACCAGTTTTCTCCCAATACTTGTTTAACAGCCAGCGCCATTCACGAAACCTCTCATGGATGTTCAGAGCCTGGTGAACCTTAGCCATGTTCGGCCCAAGATCCAGTCTCTTGCATATATCATTCTCTGCAAGTAGAAGACAAAAATCAGTAAGTCACACATCAAAGAATTCAGACAAAAATGGAGCAAATCAACAGAAGTATGACGTGCCATAGCAGTAAGGAAGAAGGTCATGACGCCACCACTATTGGCAGTGGCGTCGATCACGACTATCAATCGGCCACCGAGCTAGTCCTCGTAGCAAAGAATGAAAAAGAAAGAAGAAAACAACAATATAAATTTGACCTACCTTAGTGTGCATTGCGACTCCTCTCCTCGACAAGCAATACACTCCTTCACGATCTCTCCCAAAAGCTAGAAAGTAAAGGATGACAAGTTTGCAATTTGAGGAGGAGTGAAGAGAAGCCTAGTATTTATAAAGGTTGGGCATCCTAGGTTAAGGAGGAATCACAAGCATATTCCCATTGGGAGCCCAACTCCAAGAAAAAAGTCAAAAGCCTAGTCCAATTAGGAACCCAATATGCAAAAGGAGTCCAACTCAAAGAGGAAAGCCCAGATACAGTTGGAGAGCCCGATAAATATTTCTTATCCCCTCCATGCCTCACAAGCATCATGCATAAGCTAAGGGCATTTATGGGAGCAAATATTCTGGCTACCAATCACAAGGTGCCATGTGGACAAGAAGAACATCACCTAGGGCATTAATTGGGCCCATTTATTTGGCCAATTAATTGAGGCCAAAAAATAGGGATCTTAAATATGGGATATTCTTTTTATTTGGGAATATAATCACCAATTAAAGATAATATCACCAATTTGGGATATTATCTTATTCTGGGGATATTATCTTCAATTAGGGATTTAATCCTAATCAAAATCTCTAATGGACTCAATCTCTCCATTTAAGGGAAAGAATATCTTCCTTCCAAATAAGAAGATATTCTTTGAAAAACCCTAGATGGCTAGAGCCCTGTAAATACATAGCCATACTCAACACATGAGGGAATTCAAAACTTGATTCCAAAAATCCTACGAAAAACCCCTTTCTCTCTCTCTCTCTCTCTAGTCGTCGGCTACCCCTAGCACCCAGCCACTCCCTCTCTCATCTCTCCCACACGGCTAAGTCCCACCACACAAAACTCAGGCCACTCGGCTCTCCCCATGAGAGAAAACTCTGTCCAGTTTAGCTATTGCCACATCTTTTCTCAAAGATCTAATTGAACTAACTTAGGCATCAGAGGGCTTTTGGCCAGCACACCCCGGGTGTGGTCTTTTACTCCTAGTTGTTTTACAGGAATTGAGGAAGAGAGAGAAGAAAGCTCAAAGGGTGAAGAATCTACATGCGAATATTCTTCTGTGAGAAATTTGGACAAACAGGCACTTTATTAAGTATGTAGTTTGCTGTTTTGATCACCTCTCCCCATAGATGCATAGGCAAATCAATTTTGGAAATCATGCTATAAACCATATCCTTCAAAGTTCAATTTCTTCTCTTAGCCAGACCATTCTGTTACGAAGTTCATGGCGTTGTGTATTGAGCAGCTATTCCATTATCTTGTAGATACCTAGCAAAAAGTCCAGGACATCATCCTCCTTCATCAACATGTCCATAATATTCACCACCTATGTCTGACCACACAATTTTTATCTTGTTCTCAAGTTGCATTTCAACTTCAGTTTGAAATTTTTCTGCTGTGAGGTATAGATAACCAAAACGAGAATGGTCAGCAATAAAAGTGATGAAATATCAATTTGCATCAATTGTTAGATGAGGAAATGGTTCACAAAGATCTGTGTGGATGATCTCTAAAAGATCAGCACTGTGAGTTGCACCTTTCTTTTTAGTCTTAGTGAGTTTTCCTTTAACACATTCAATACAAATCTCATCATCACTGAAAGTTAGTGGTGACAAGACTTGTTCTTTAACAAGAATTTTCATTCTTTCTTTTGAAATGTGCCCTAAACGTCCATGTGATAACCTAGTGAATGTTCCTTCATTGAGGGTACTCTATTCTTTTGAGACTTGTTCTGCTTCTTTACTTCCCATTTTGTAGCACCCTTATTCTCATACTTCTTAGCAGTGACCATGTTAACAACACCACCATAAGCTTTTGTCCTATTCTCCTCAAGAACAACTATTGTAATCAAGTCATCCATTGCCCAATCCTCCTTCATGGTGTTATAGGTGGATTTCATATGATCATAAGGTAGATAATAAAATGCAATGTGCACTAGATAAGTCGGATCAATAGGTATTTTCAGCCTGTTCAGTTTGGTAGCAATATCCACAAGTCCCATGAGATCTCTCACGCTTCCTCCTTCATACTTCTAGACAAGAGGTTCATCATTTCAGCCTTGTTAGATTCCTTAAACTTCCTTTCAATGGATTCCATAAACTGCTTGGCACTTTATGTTTCTTCAACTCCACCAAAAATAGCTTCTGAAATAGTCTTCTTCATAACCAACAGACGCTTCTTATTCGCCATCCTCCAAGCTTCATGCACCCTTTTCACTTCAGTTGGGGAATTAGCAACTGGTCTAGTTGGCTCATCTTAGGTGATAGCAATATCACTCATGCTAAGAGCAACTTCAAGATCAAACTTCCATATTTTGAAGTTCGATCTAGTAAGAGTTTCAATTTGTGAGAAATTGACTGAGGTTTCAAAGCTGTAAGGATTTGCAAAAGAAAGTATAAGTACTTTCCAAGAAACCGATTCTCAATTTGTTAAGAGAAAATAATTTTCAGTTTAAATTTAATTTACAAAACTAACAAATAACAAAGGCAAGCTTCCTTAATTAAGTATCACACCTTTGTGGCAAGAGGTTACTTATAGCTTACAAACAACTTACGTGTTATTTTGTGCCATCATTAACAGATTACAAGATAGATTATATTTATTGAAGAAACTTATCAAGTAATTTAGGTATGATGCAATTTTGATTATTTCTTTAGAGTTTGAGTATTTAGGTTTGGTTTTGTTATGAATTTTTTTTTTTTTTATTCTCATAAGATAAACCAGTTCCTATCTAGCACAGAAAATAACCAAACAAAAACACAATCTAAGATAAAACCCTAAAATTGTCGTGAATAGTATTTTCTATGGTGAATAGTGTTTTAGGGGTTTTTGGTGTCTGTTTTCTATCCATTACACCTTTCCTAATAGGGAATGGCGTAACTAACAGAACTCAATGCTTTGCTATGACATAAGGCCATTTTTAGCATTTTAAGATCATCTAGTAGGTCAAAAATAGGTTCAAAGTTTTGAAGATATGAAAAATCAATTTAAACATGCTTTTTCCATATTCTTTAATATTCGTAGTATTTAGAAAACATGTTTAAACTGTCATGAAAATTTTAAACATAACCAAAACGGTCATGACATTAAAATTTTAAATCGCAATACGCATGCTTCAAAAATAATCTCAATATGTGTGAGTAACCATGTTCCCTGATACCAACTATTAGATTTCTATGTGTGAACTCTCGTCTCCCTTAGCACTTCTTCCTGGTTTCTTCTCTTCTCTTCTATGCTTTCCTCTTTCTTTTCTCTCCGCTTCTCTCATCTCTCCTCTCTTCTCCTTTTTCTTCTCCACTCGTTAATTTGGATGATACAAAATTTGAATTTCTTTTTGAAATTTTGATTTTGATTTTATTGGTAAATATTGAGATATTCTAATGATTGATTGATATCTTGGTTTTGTTGGTGAGATGTCGAAAGCTATGGCTTTTTAGTTTGTTTTTAAATTTTTTTTTATCTTGATTTGAGAAGTCTAATATATCTCATATGTAAAAAATTATGATCTTGTTTCATTAAAAAAATAAAATAAAATAAAAAAAGGTATGATCTTGGTTTTCTTTAATTCTCATTTCTTTGGCACATGTTTCTCTCATCCTTGCTTTAATTTTGTTTTTGATTCTTTTGTTGAAAATGTTCAGATGTGATTTGGAACCATTCATATCTTCTTCTTTTTTCTTTTTTTCTTTTTGAGAATGTATATCTTGATTTGGAAGCCATTCATATATTGGGTTTTGTTTGTGCGTTAATTGCATTTGTTATTCTTTTGAAAATATACTGAAAAAATATGATAAAGAAATAAAAAAATTCAATTATTATGTTTTTCAATCTAGTCCAAAGTTAAGTATAGCACCAAACAACAGACAGAAAGTCTGGTATGTCGCAACTAGTCCAATCCAGTCTTACCCAGTCTGGCCTTACTCTAGTCAGATATATTCTCTAACCCTAATTTCATCATAAAAAGAGAGTTGAAACAATTTCTAAAAGAGAGCCAAAGTCTTAAGCCAAGATAACGCCAATTATGTCTTTTATGTAGTCATCATAAATTAGTATTCAGAGATTATGTACTTAAGAAAGATGATGTTATGTATGTCTTTTATATATTTCAGGTTGTATGAAAAATCATGAACATATACAGAAAATCTAACCAGAACTAGTAGAATCGCACCAAAAGTGAAGCATGCCAAGGATTCTAAGACAAACCTCCACCACCACGAAGTCAGAGCCAAAATCGCACTAAAATTAGTCACAGAACTGACGAAAATCAAAGATTCAAAGCAATTGGCGCGATAATAAGCTTTATCTCACGGGGAAGAAAACCAGAGCGAACGAACTTGTTGAAACCAAAACGACGAGGAGGCCAAGCTTTTAAACATGAAGGTAAAATTGTCTTTTCTTTTACTAATATAAACGGGCCTAAAGAATCTGGGCCTCCTGATTGAGCTCTTCCAAAACAAAATTTGAAAACTATTCACCAAACCAAAAAGCCAAATACTCAATTTACCATATGCTTATTAGTAAAGTTTTTAATCACTATATACTAATTTTTTCTATTAAAAAAAAATACTACTGATGTAGCACAGCCCCTAGGTAGTTGATTAAGCACTCGAAACAGAAGGGACGAAAGAAATGGCAGAAATTAGAGAGTTTTAGGAAAAGGTTTACTCAATATTGAAATATGAATTTGAAAGAACTACATGGGGATATTTATAGCAAACTAGAAATCTGGAAATCCTAGAGATAATAGGATAAAAATCCCTTGCTAAAACATAAATTCTAACATTGAAATCGGCAAATCTGGAAAAGTAGAGATGCTACTAGAATTTGGAAAACTAGTGAACTTAAGAAACTAATCAATGATTCCTGCATCCTACGCATTCTGCATCAACTATTTTGTTGATGTTTGGAAGTAAATTGGATTATAAGTTGATATGTAAGTTGATATTTGGTCAAGTGTGTAGTAGGCTCTTATTTCACACATTACAGACATGCACGAAACTTTATAGACAATTACAAATTTGAAGAGAAAGATTTCAACTTGCAACATTTTCTGTATAAATGAAATCACCAACTAAATTACATCCTGAGTAGAAGAACAAATGGATTTCAAAGGTATAGTAAAGCTAGTTTTATCTCATATTGGAACAAATGAAAGTTAATTTCACATTGCCGTTTCTAGTATCTTATCAAAACTGTAATTGATAATTTCGGTCCTGTGTGGTGGTTAAGAGTCAGAAAAGCTGCAGGGCCACAAAGAGTGTTAATTCCCTTACCAAAAGTTACTTGGTGATGGTATCCTGCTTAACCCCTTCTCCTTGCGGACATATGAACGAGAGAATCGTCTAGACTTGTTTAACTTCATTCTTATAGCAGGAACCTTGCGAGCAACTGCTTGCCATATCATCTGGACAGCATCACCCTCCTTTGATGGGTACTGAAACTCATAGAATTTTTGAACCTCCTGCAACCTCCTCCACATTTGCGTCCACTCATCCATCCCAATGCTCCTGGTGAGGTTTACGAGAAAGTTTTTTTTAAGAGCATCCCTTGTTCGAACGAAGATGCAGAACTCAGAGTAGTCAAGCACATCCTCATATGGGAGTTCAATATCATCACTGATGATGACAGGGACACAGTGGCTAGCAATAGCATCAAAAAGACGATTTGATGATGGGGTGTCACCGGCTATGTTGAGGCAGAATTTTGAGGTGTGCATTCCCTGTGAAGCCTTCTTGATTCCATCTTTTTGAACACTCCCAAATGTAAAATGTACATCTTTTTCGTCTTGTAGGAGATAGAATAACTCTTGCCGAACAAAGCCACCCTAAACATGTAGAACCAGAAAGTCAGGACCATGAGTAGGTAATGAACAAGCAACCTAGACCAAAACAGACAATGAAGGACAAAGAGAAACAGAGGGCAAAAATTTCACAACATAAACAATCTGAACTAAAAAAAGTAAAGGTGGATCATGTCCAATTAGTCAACACTCAGAAGAAAGAACACGTCAGATTGGAAAATTATTTTCTTGGTAATACTTTACCATATAGCCTAAAATTGTACATCCACATATACTATGTAGATAGAACCTAGGAATATCTACAGAAAACACCCAACACAACAACAAGAAACAAACATAAAAGGAAGAAAAACAGCAAACTTATAAAAATTATGGGACCATCCACCCAGGAAGCTTGTCACATATAGTCGACACTGTAGATGCCAAGCAACAAGGCAAACACATGATCTGAAAATACTTGTCAATGTCATCTTCTAAATAACAAACGCTTGAACTTAATATGTGACTCTGTAGTGAAGCATAGTGAATAACTGCAGCATGATGCTTTCTAATAAACATGAATCCAAGAGGGATGCTTCCTCTTTAGAACTCTGAAGGAATTGTAGAATATATCTACTATCAAGCCATCACATTGAGAAATGCTCAGAGGGCATAATACAATGGCTGAGAAGCTGGAAGGAGTTTAATGGTGTCAAGATGCAGATCAAATAACCTTGAAGCGGCCATGTACTCATAATAAATAAAAAATTCTAAAACAATATGTTGAATTAGAATTGTGCACTGAAATTAACAATTGAACTATCAGCAAATCTTTACCATGTAGTTTTTCATTTTTCAGAAGGTAATGGAACTCATACTAAGAGAAAGGGTACTAAGTACTAAAGTGAACAGTAAGCGACTAGAAGGATAAAAACAAGAAGGCAAAGATAATCTAACAATTAACTGACACAAGGGCTGAGTTCCATATATATTTCTCCCATTACATTAAATGTTCTTCGGAGGTGATGCAGAAAATTGATGTCTGTGCATCTCTAAAATAGAAAAGTTTCATATAATTTTAAATAAAGAAGACCATAAAGAACTCTGCTTTTCATGATTCACCTTCTGGAAATATGATGATGAAGTTATGAACTACGAAAATCAAACACATTTTCATGTGCCAACTAAAGGCAAACATACTCGACAGAAGTTTCGTCCATTTTACAGAGAATCATCCCAAGAAAGGAAGCTTTAAAAGAATCTACAGCTTTGAAAAATGAACAAATGGGAAAAAATAAATAAATAAAATAACTAACAGACAAATAAGGATGAAAACGTTCAACATTTTATGTTGCATTCTGCATATTGCATCTCTTTCCCACACTATAAGAACAAGTTAACATGTAACCCTCAAATGTTGAATCATTTCTTCTATGTATGCCATTTCTAGCGCCCCAAGTTCACAGTCAAATACAACATGTACACTCAAATCTGTACAACTACGATTGCTCTCTTGGCCTCTGCACTGCATGCGAATTAGAACTAGATAATAATAACATTGCATTGCAGTGAAAAACACATATATAATACTTACAAGCTCGTTATACTATATGTCATGCATCATTTATTGAAGCTGCATATTTCTTTAACTTTATTTTGAATTCTTAGGTAAATTTAGTTAACATAGTTTGATGTCACTAATAGGAAATTCCCTGGAGAGTATCTAGATTCTACCTTGAGTTGCTCAAATATGGCAGTAAGCATTAACACAATTGTGAAGCAGAGACTAGAAAATAAAGAAGAAGAAACATTAGCCTTTCTACTAGCACACAAGTCTGAGCTTAAATTTTGTCCAGTGAATGTTAAAATCAAGACCCAGCAAAATTACACGATTTTTTTTTCATCAAAGGTTAGCAGAAACGACCAAACAATGTAAATAAAGGAGAAAGAGTACTTACATCTTTTCGATATATTGCACCTTGAAAGTATAGCAAAGTTGGACGACTATCGAAAGTAGACGAGTCATTCACATAGGATTTGATTACATGCTTGTAGGGGGCAATGATGTCTTTCTCTACATTTGCTATGTTTGGAGGATACCTCCCAAAGTCTGAAAGTATGAATGTTGCAGGCCAAAGCTTCATCCTTCCGTCTAGAAGGCTATTTGGATGGTGAGCCACAATTAAGTGGTCTCTTCCCCCTGATATCTTCCATTCCTGTTGAGCTGTTACGTACTTAACCAATTTATCTTGCAGCAACTTGTTATTACTCTTCTTTTGGTGTGGATTTATCTTCGAGAACCGATTATAGCTTAAGGAAGAAAAGAATGGTATAAAAATAATGTCAGCTTCACTAGAATTCTGCACTCTTATTGCAGTACGTACATTTGGGGGATTGGGAAGTTCTGAAGCAAGGATGTCCAATGTCAGCCAATATTCTATACTGTGTTGCAAATTCAACCCACCAGGATAAGCAGGTACTTTAGTTTGAAGATCTGGCCAAACACTACGTCCTTGGGGTTTCCAATCTAAAAGTCCAAAATGAAATTCATGGGGTAAATCATACATGAATACCTTGAGAGCTAATTTTCCATTGGTGTTACATTTCACATCATTGTTAGCTTGGGATGCTTCTTTGTCTTGGGACGAAATTGTTGGTTTTTCTTCTTCTTCTTTATCCACGAGGATTGATCGATTCCCAACTGAGGGTTCAACATCATTTTGACTCTCACTTCCAGAAATACCACTATCAATCATAGCAAGAAGCTTGGAATTGGGTAATAATTTATGGTCAATAAAGTGAGGACTGCCCGTTGAACGCAACACAAAGAACCAAGATAATATGAAGAGTGTTGATGTAAGTATAAATAAACAAAACAAAGATTTCCGCGTATTAACCGCGAGAGATGAGGCATGCCTTTCAGCCATTGTAATTCCAATCCCGAAGTATCAACAACATGTTCTATGAATCATGATTATTAATGCCCAGCAGATTGAAAATCATGAAATCCAAAGAGAATTAAACTAAATGATCAATAAAACACATCAGAGAATAAGAAAATCTGTGATATTTAGCTGAAAGAATCCAACGCTGATCAGAATAGAGCCCACAGATCATTTGATACCACAACCACAACAACAGACATTGGTGACCAAGAGATTCTAGTATAATGCAGAAACTTTCAACACCTCAACTCCCAGGAGAGAAAAGAAACTCTAGATTGGGGTCTAATGCAAAAAAAAACAGATTGAAGATAGTGAACTAACCCATAAAAACAGATCTCATTATGTTCATAACACTATTTTCTCTCCCCGTCGCTACATTGACTATGATTTAAGCACCAAAAAACAGAGAAATACACAGAATCAGCTCAAAAAGAGGTGGAAACGAGAAAACCAAAAAAACCCAGATGAATTCAAACCCAATGTGATCAAACCCAGCAAGAGAAAGAATCCAAAACCCAACCTAAGCACCAGAAAGAATAGAAAAACAGAGAGAAATGCAATGTCGGTGTTTGATTTGTTGAAGAAGAATATGGAGTGGATTCTTACCGTAGAGGAAAGGAATGGAAACAACACAACAGAAGTTGTTGGAGCAGTTGATGTTTTTTGTTGATTAGAGGACAAATTTTGACACTGAGAAATTGAGTTTCGCTCTATTTTCTCAACTAAGCAAAGGACTAGGAAGCGTTGGAATAGGGTCTATCTGTGGACGCGGGCTCTTGAGCTCTCCTGTTTTCTTTCCTTGGTCATGAATAGTGACTTCTTGTTAGTTGTTGTTAATTAATTATATACGTGAAAACAATTATTTTTGCTACTTAATTTTAACTCAATCATCATTGTGCTAATTATGCTAACGTAGCAAACAACTATTTATCGGGCACAATATTATTTTGAGAAAGACTTCATGCAAGAGTGAATGTCGTATTTTACCGACTAGTTATTATTCTAATGATATTTGTCGCACTAATATTAAAAGAAGTCTCAAGTTATAATCTCTTCTTTTATTAGGGAAAAACTAAAATAACTCCCGCTATTTTATATACAATTTTGTAGAGCAATAAATTTCTACCTCTCACCACAATAGCCAAAAGGAATGAGTATTTAAGGGTTTCTAAAAATCTTTGAGAAAGTGTTACAAGTGATGTTTTGACACCTTCAAATTATGTGTGATAGAGCTATAAAGATGTTGGCCAACAAAATGAGGGCTACAAAGATGGCATCTACGTATTGGAGTGCTTTAAGAATGACAATTTCATTTGTGCTAGCCTTTAGGACTTCTGGGCTCAATGAAACCAGGAGTTGGTTTTTTTTTTTTCTTTTTCTTGGTGAGTACGAGTTGCTTTCGAGTATGCTCTTTATTTGCTAGTAGCAATTCCCTTTTTTCTTTTTATGGTTAAATTAGAGTTTGATCCTGGGGTTTGAACTGGGGTGCCATGGGGGAGAGGGGGAAGCCACCACCATTGTGATGGGAGTTTTTATGGAAAACGAATCAAAGGAAAGTACATAAACCAAGAATCACTATTTGAGCTGAAAATTAACCGCTAAACAATTTCGTGTGGGGGTTGAAATATTGTAGCTAGCTAGTTGTATATTTTGCATCACAAGTAATAACCTCTAACATTAATTCATTCTACTAAGAACACATTATGATCTCAACTCAACTTGTTTAGTTAATATATTAATGTAGAAACAGATTCTTTTCATATCTAAATACACACTATTACATGGATTTTATACAAGCTGCAATGGTCTGGGAGTTATAGCCGAATTGTAATAGACAACAAGATAATTATGGTATTAACAATTGTAACGGAAATCTCCTTAACTTGCTGTAACTGTCATGAATATAAAGAGTCTCTAACAATTAACCATGACGAGATTTAAGTAAGGAACTCAACTCATCATTTTACTTTTAATTTAATTTAGTTATAATGAAATTTTGAACTAACACATTAGGTGGATTGTAGAAATAAAATTTGAACATCTCAAAATTTTATGTGAAAGTCCCATGTCAGTCAATAGATATCATTTTAAAATTGTCAAATAAAATACTTTGGCCATATGAGATTTCTAAATCTTATGTGATCCGGAATCTCATCGATTGATCTATTGTTAAAAATTAGCGGGATATGTTAATTCTTTAATCTACAATCAACAACTACGCATTAGTTGTTACTTTAAAAAAAATAAAAAATATATAAACACCCCACGCAATGGGTGGATCTCCTAGAAAATGGTGTACATTTTGAGTGAAACGATGCAAATTGAAGCTTGATTGGGATTTGCAAATGAAAAAGAAAAAATTATAGTTGAGTTTGGTAAGCAGATAGGTAGAGGCACGACTTGGTCTTAGAAAAGACCAGCTGCATGCATTACTCTTGTGTAAATTTGACCTTGTTATGTTGCAATCGTCTTTGTACCTATTTTACCAAATATGAAAATGGAATTATTCATTTTTGTTGTTATTTTTTATTTCGTCTAGGAAGACTTTTCCATGTGATAATGTTGTCTCTCACCTTTCATGCCACAATTACATCATGCAAGGCACTCAGAATGAAATTCTGTTGACCAAAATAATTAATATTGATACTTTAGGTTTGCATAGTCGTCTACTTTAATTTTGCCTTTTTAAATTTATTGATTTTAGCTGGCGTTGTAGCACAAAATGGATCTAAAATAGGCACGACACGACTAGGAATCAATAGGAATAAAGTATTTGTTTATTAATTAATTAATGATAAGAAGTCACTAAATGGCATGTTTGGAAGTGATTTTGGAAGAGTCAAAATTGCTTTTTGACTACTAAAAGAGATTATAACAGCCTTTGGCAGGAAAATTTAGAAGGGTTTCTAGGTCATAGAAGTGTTTTGTAGAGAAGCACCTGATATGTTGTAAGAACCCAAAACAAAATATCTAAAAAGAAAGAAAATATCTAAAAAGTAAAGAAAATATCTTTTAGCGAAAGGACCAAATTGCCCTCGCATATTTTAATAGGGGAAAATTTGACTTTTTAATCGAGAAAGAATTTGGGAATTTCGCTTGCGCCATTGCGTAGAGCGCGGTGAAAGGAGTTCGTAGACACGGAGTAGACCCGAATCGGAGCCGTAACGAAGAAGTTATGGTCTAAAAAATCGCGAGGGGCAAAATGGTAATTTGGTCAAAAAGTCAGATTTTTATAGCTCTCTCTCTCCTCTCCCCCGTCAGCCTTTCTCTCTCATCCCGTTTTGGCTGGGCAGCTACATCTCGCCCTTCAAACCGGTCCCCCGGCCACCACACTTGGGGCCGATCTCCGGGACCGGTCCCAAATGAACCACGACACGACGGCGAACAACCCCCCACCCAGAGCCCCCGCTGCCATGGCCGGAGTCGGCCGGAAATAGCCATGGAAGCCGACGGTTCGTCCAAATGCAACTCGAACTTCCAGTTCAGATTTCTCCCCCGTTTCTCCACCAAATCGATCGAGTAAGGTATGGTTTCTCAGCTATTTTTCGTGTTCTAGCTGATGGGTATATGGGCTTCGATCGATTTTAGCGTTAAGGGGTTCGATTTGCGACTTGAAGTTTGGCCGAAACTTCGGCCCTTCGAAACTACCATTTCCAGTCACTTTTTGGGGGTCGTCCAAGAACAAAAGTGACTCCAAATGGGGTGTTTTACCTAGGGTAGGAGTTTGGAGTCTCGGTTCCATGATTTTTCGGCACACCCGAATCGCTTTGGACACCCGATCTGCCCCGCGCGTGTGGCGGCGCGTGGGCCAGGGTGGTGGCACGGCTCTGGCCAGTTTTGAGGTCCTCGTGTTGTCACGAGCGCGTGAGATTTCACGGATCCCGATTCGGAGTCCGTTTGAGCCCCGAACGGATTTTCCATATCGCGCGGTCCGTGGGTGCAGTGTCGTGTGATCGTTGGATCCCGTTGAATTTTGGATATGTCGGTCTACGTGATTTCAGGATCGCGTAGGATTCGACGGATCCCGAATCGGAGTCCCGGATACTCCGGAATCGCGAACCCTGGGGCTAGGGTTAGGGTTTTAAGCGATAACGCGATTTTGGTCAATCCGACCGTCCGATTCGGCCCAAATTCGCAGAACATGGTTCCCATCCTATGAGAAACCTTCAGGGAACCCTAGATTGGCCATCAGAGACCGTGGACCCACGGGGTCCCGGGTTGGCAGATCGGGCAGGGTATCGCTTAGCTGAGCATTGGACCTTTTAAAACTTGTCCAAGTGTCTGAAAAGGGCTATTGTGGGTTTAGGAAGAATTTGAATTTGAACGCACGTATTTCTAGGAGCCGGGGGCAGGGTGTTTAAATTAATTCCTTTATTCAGCGTTTTAGTGATTTACTATTCTTGATAATCAGGCATCAGAGGTCCAGCCGATCAGCAGGAGGAACCTTCAAAGGGTCAAATTAGCTCGGACCATCTGTGAGTGGCCTTTCTTTCAGGCATTATTTTATTAAATGAGTTATGTTGAGGTTTTCCGTAAATAAGATTTTATAATTGATTTTATATTGATTTTTATATAAACGAGTTTTTATAAATAAGTTTATTCGAATAAATTTCCTTATTTGATCTTGAGTAAGTTTTATTATGGTTTCTAATACGATAATTACAGTAATAGTTTTATAAGTCGGTGCTGCTTATTTACCAGTTATAGAAACAGAGGTTGAATTTCAAAACAGTTGAATCCGCAGCACGACTTGAGTTTTACAGTTATTATTCAGAGATTTCTTTTTACAAGGACTTTATTTTAAAACCACCTCGTACCCGTTTTTCTTTATGGTGATTACCCAGAGTCGGACCGATGTCTACGGACATCCAGTTTGATTATAGTTCAGTCAGTGCACTTGACTTGCCTCACGAGTTTCGGGGACGCTCGGACCGTGAGTGCCAGGATTTGCGGCTCGGCAGATTTGGTGTCCCGAGACCTGCCAGGATTGCGGCTCGGCTGACTTTATGTCCCCGAGACCTGCCAGGATTGCGGATCAGGCTGACTACGGTCCCCTGCATCCTGCCAGAGTGACTCGAGCTGACTTGGTGTCATCAAGGAATCTGCCGGCAGGACAGGCTGATCATAGTCCCCTGATTTCGCCAGTTTGCGGCTCGGGTAGCCTGTGTGACGCCCGAGACCTGCCAGGGAATTGACGGAAGTAACAGGGGTACAATTAGGTGGCAGTTTTAAAGGATTTTAAAGCTTTTACAGCAGATATTGTTTACTCATTTTTATTAGTAAATTCATTCGAGCGAAGTTTTAAAGGATTTTGAGCTTTCTTTTATTCAAGGATGATTTTCAGGCATTTTATATTGGTTTCTCGGTGATTGCACAGGTGTATTTTTGGTATTTTTATTCAGTATACCAGTTCTTTGATTCTTCCAGGCAGTAATATCTTTTTATCAGATCGATTATGTAAGTTTCTTCATTAGTATACTAATTCATGCTGGTAGAATCTTTTATCTGGTGATATAGTTAAATTTTTGATATATAAATATCCCTAGTTATTTCAAATGGGGGTATTATATTCTAGCTAGATTTTAAGAATCTCACTTTTTGTCCACTCACAGTTTAAAACTTGTTTTTCGCCCCCAGGTTGTAGAAGTGCATAGGATCCACCAACGGGCCACTCTTAACCTCCACGCTTCAAAGTCAGGTAAAGTTGTAGAAATTTTTCCTGAAAACCCGTGAACTTTAGAAAATGGCTCTGATATCGAGTTTTTGGGAAAATTTGAATCTGGCAAATTTTGGTTTATTCTATTCTGGCAGTTGGGTGGAAATTTTTGAGATCGTTTACAGGTAAAAATTTTGGGACTGGTCAAAATACAGGGGAAACTCTGCCGAATTTTCGGCAGAAGTCTAAGGGAATATTAAAGAGAAATTGAAGTAAGAGGGCAAAAAGGTCAATTGTGCCCGACATTCGCCAGGTGTCGGACACGCACAGGACTTGGCTCGAATTTCAAAGTGGAAATTGGGTCGGGTCCTGTCATATGTACTTCTTCATGAAGCATTTCAAGTGCTTTTTCAGGAAGTATTTGAATTTCTTATGAAAATTTCAAGGGTTTAGAATCATTTCATCTCTCATCACATTCAGGCTTTCCTAGATATTTTCTTATTTTAGAAGCATAATGAAGTTGAATTTTTATAATATTCAACCTAAATCTTTTTTTTAATTTAAGACAAACTATAGTAAACTCCCCAACCTATAGGGTTATTTACGAGTTCATACCCGATTTTGGAGACATTTACCAGTACATACTCAATGTCGCGGAAAACCTATAATTTGTTCCCTTCGTTAGTCAAACCGTTAGTGAATCTGTTAAACGCTGACGTGACGAATATGAGTTCCATTTTTTAATGAGGTGGACTTACAGGTGGACAAATAAATAATAATAAATTATCTTTAAAATAAATAAAAAATCAAAATTTTTTTTTTAAAAGCAAATAAAAAAAATAGAAAAATGTAAAAAGACACAAACAGCCCTATTCCATCCCCTCCTTTCCAGCCCACCCTCCCCACACCCTCCGAGCCATCGCAACCCACTTATGCAACCAGCCTAAGTTGCTGGGGAGCGACGAAGACTCCACCGGTGCAGGATGACGTTGTGGGGTTTGAGTTCGCTACGTCAGAGATCATCTTGCCCATTTAATGCCATTCTTAACCTCCTTCCCTACCCAGAGATCATCTTGCCCATATTAAAACTGTTAGTGTAATTCCTTTATATAACATGAGCATCATCTTATGTTGTTCCACTTTAAGGGAATCTTTATTTTCAGACTTCATAAAAGAATGGCACATTTCCTTCTTAAATTTCAACAAGAAAAATGAATGATCCAAATATTACCAAACCTGAGAGATAGAGAATTTTCAAAAAGAACTTAAACTTCACTACAAACCGATGCCAAGCTTCTTTCTGTGGGGAAGATAGTGGATGCGAGGGAGAACGATCAGATCTGTGGGATTTGTGGTTTGGGGAAAATGATCATCGTTTTGGGGAAAACAATCAGATCTGTGGCATGGGGGAGGTGATGGGTTGGGCTGGAACAAGAGAGATTTTAAGGCTGGGATAGGTGGCCTAAGTAAGCTTGGGTGGCTGGGGGCTAGGAGGAGAAGAGATCGGGAGAGAGAGAGAGAGAGAGAATCTGGGTAGGGTTTATTTTTTATTTTTTATTTTTTAAAATTAAAATTAAATTTTAATATGTTTAATTTATTAAAATGAATTTTTTATTATTTTTTGTCCACGTGGAACTCCATGTCAATTAAAAATGGGTCTCACAAATGCCACATAGACCGATAACGAATTTTCTAACGATCTCGCTAACAGATGGGGCAAATTGTAGGTTTTCCGCGACGTTGAGTATGTGTTGGTAAATGTCCCCAAAATCAGGTATGAACTTATAAATGACCCTATAGGTTGGGGAGGTTTACTGTAGTTTGTCCTTTAATTTAATTCAAACGATATTGGGGGAGGGGAGAATCAAACTTAGGACCTCAGGTGTAGATGTAATTGGTTTTAGAGTATCTCCAAGGGAAGAGATAAAAGAGTAGGCAAATCTTATTTGCCTTGCCACGTCAGCATTTTCATGCTCCAAGTGAAGAGGCAAATGGGTAGGCAAAATGAGTAATGCTACTCTTACCAGATTTGTATACTACATTCTCATATTACCTTATGTGGCAGATGAAGTGGACAACCACATCAATGAAAAAATGTCAATAAATCATAAAACAAAAGAAAATGTTAAATTAATTTAATTGATGTGATTGTCCACGTCATCTGCCACATAAGGTGAGATGAGAATGTGGTATACAAATGTGGTAAGAGTAGCATTATTCAGGCAAAATATACCTACTCTCCTCAATAAGATAATATTGCCTACTTCAAAATGAAGAGGTATATTGGGCCCCACTTGCTTTTTATAATAAAATAATATCTCAACTCTCTCACTTACTTTCTATAAAATATAATAGTAAATGTAAAAGATAAAAATAAACAATATAATAATAGTTTGTTGACTTTCATTACCTAATCCCTTAGAGTGGCCAACTTTTTTTATGAGGCAAATGGGCAGGCAACATGCCACATAGGTTCTAGTACAATTTTGCCTATTTTATTTGCCTGTTTCCTTAGAGATGCTCTTAACCACCTAAAGCTACAAGCCCCTTAGAGCATCTCCAGTAGCATCTTTAACAACTTTGGGATGCTCAAATAGGTAAGCCACATCATAAAGTCTCTCCAACAACCTTGTCAAAGTCAGTCATAAAAGTTGCAACTTTTTTCTCTCTTCAGGACTAGTAAGTTGACCTTGGGTCTTCAAAACATTTAATTTCACTTTGAAAAAAAATAAAACCTACCTTGAAAATGTTAAAAACATGCATTTTTTTCTTTTCAAATAATAAATACATTAGACATTTTTCACATGTTTTCATATTTTTCATTCTTTTCCATGATATTGCATTAATTGAATTGAAAAGTCTATTTGAGCAAAACTTATTCGAGTAGCAAATAAACCTTTTCAAATTGCCACATAGGTCAACAAACTTTAATTTGAAGAGTTTAATTTACTACTATTATTGGAGAGGCTTACACATATCATGCTTGAATCTTAATTTAAAGAGGTCATTTAAAACGTTCACTAGAGATGCGTTTAGCCTAGGGTTGACTGTCATGAAATGCAATAAATCTACCAGTATTCTCATATAGAAGGAAAGAGATACTCGTAGTACCCTTCAAATTGGGGGGGCTATGTTGAAAGATTCAATCCGAACGTCCAATCACAGCTCTCTAATTAATCTAATGGCTATTAACAACACTCATTATACAACCTCTACGCAAACTTCATAGGGGACAACGTTTAAAATTCTTCCATGAGTTTAGGTATTTGGGAAGGTAAGCAGAGGGTGTGGTACGCAAGAGCATTTCCTGCCCCCATATACCCATTCTAGTTTATGTCCCAGTTTTTTTTTTTGGTAGTGTAAATGAATGGCTGTATATTTTATTATCCACTACCACAAAAAAAAGGGTTTTGTTCCAATCCCACCCCATAAGAAACAAGACCTTGAACCAAAGACCGCATCACATAACCACTTAACATTTAAAGAACCTTCGAAGTAGTTATTGCATTGCTATCTAATAAACAAGCACACTTGCTCCAATGTAGGGAAGGGAAGGGAAGGAAGTCATTTTCTCAACGATCCAAAATGACATCTGATTGTAATGATGATAAAAAGACCATATGAAAGGATCAGAACTGGAACTGCATCTCAGGAGCATATCCAAGTGCTTCAAGATGAGCAGCCATGGCCTTGTTCATGGGTGGTGGACCACATCTCAGAATCTGGAGATTCCAGGAGCAAAGTCAGTGCTTGCTTATCGAAGAAAATGCAAGTCTACTATTCATATCTAAGCGGCAAGATCAAGAGAAAACATGTCTGCAAGGGTTTGGAGGCCATGTCACAAAAATAAATAATTAGTCACTTACCTGAATATCATGCGCCGGGGCAGGCAACTGCGCTTGAATCATTTCCTTTGAGACAAAGCCAACACCACCATCCCATACTTCAGGAGGCTGAGAAGTAACATTTTGCAGAGGTAGTTCATTAGGAGGAAAAGAGATAATGGTCATCAGTCATGAGACATAATTCTTCAAACTTACGAAGTTAACAAAAACACCATAAGAAAGGAAGGGAAAGACAAATAATTTGGAAATATAAAGCAGAGAAGTCAATTAACCTGATTCAAGACATAGTAAATTTTGAAGCGGTCAGGGTAGTTACTAGTAAGGCCATCCAATTCTTCCTGCAAATAAACAGAGGGGATTTGATCCAAATGCATCGACTGCAAATTTATAGGCTTAAATATTGCAATCTCCTACTACCCAGTACAGTGTAATCCAGTCAGAAACAAGGAGCATCTTTCTACATATGTTCTGAAGACCACAAAAGTAGATCCAGAATGCTACTCCAAAAGCAGAAATATACAGAACCAGAATGTTGTTTCCTCAATGGAATCATGGCCAAAACTAGTCAACTATCAAAGGTATAAATTAACATATAAATATGATAAGTAGACGATATAAAGATAAGTTGATAATGATACAAAGAGGAGAGCACAATACCTTTAAAAGAATGTCCTCATATGACACATTGGCATAGATCAAGTGCACCTTTGTTTTGTCTTTCGGATTTTCTAATATTGCCCTGGCAACCTAAAGTGGATGCAGAACGAGTGTAAATATTCTACAACACTAGAGCAACCTAATAACTTAGTGTAACTGTTCATAGCCACAAATACATACCTGGAACATTGGAGTGATTCCAGAGCCTCCAGCAAGCATCCCAAATGCTCTAACTTGGCCAGGTTGATACTTGAAACGACCCTGGTAACAGCAAAATTTCAGAGATCAACTTGGTGAAAAGAAATACTAGTATATATAGAGAATTATATGAATTATGTTTCCCAAAGGCATTTGAAAATATACAAGATCAATTCATGAGTATTGTGTAAAGAGCAGTATCAAATTAATTATGTATATTGTAGCAAAAAGTATCACTTGGATAGGCTGCATTTTATTTCTTCAAATCTTAAATGATGTACTAAACTATATTTTGACAAAATCATATGCATATCCAATATGTTTATTAATCTAAGGCTCCATTTGGATGGAGGAATTTGAAGGAAGGATTTGGATTTGACAATAAGGATAAATTTGATATAAAAACTAGAAAACATTAGATTGGATGTATTTGATATTACTAGATGTAGTAAATTTGAAATGACTTCATGCAAGGAATCATTTGAAATCCATTTGTTTTCTTCATTTCCTTCCTGACTAGAAAACATGCATTATAATGTTATCTAAATCCCTAGATTTGGAAGCACTCCATCCTACAAGAACAACGCTAACTGCCAACTTTTTCTTTCCATCTAATAACATCAGATAATATAATGTGGTAAGGAACATATCTTCTTCAATTCAAGGACAAATTTTACAGAATCAGAAGCACTTGAAAGGATCAGAGTAACATATTTCAATAATGAGAGAAAGAGAGAGAGTGGGAGAGATTCCTTCTTTTTTTCCGGTTATAAGGAGATTCTAAATTTCTGGGAAAAGAAAGCGCATACCTTTGGTCCCCTGACAGCAAGATAATCTCCAACACGCATCTCTCGGAAATGATGCGACATTCTTCCTTGAGGATACATCTAATGCAAAGTAAGATCAACCACACGATACCTTTTTAAAATAAAGTCTGTTTTTGTGCTGCAATAAAGTCAAGGTGCTATGTGGATTCTATAACACAATTTGTTACAGATGAATACCTTTATAACCAGTTCAAAATATCCAACATCAGAATCCAATGTAGTTGGGGTATATGGTTTGATAACATCTTCGCCTTGGCTATCCTTCCCCCTATGCGACAAAGAAGCTCACGTAAAAAACTACAATGATAAAGGGATGATAAAACTAATGCAAACTTCCCCTTAATGAATCAGAATTTCTGGCAGCCATTTGGTTAGTCAACCATCATTTATCAAATTATCAACAGCCAAAAGGCTCAAAAAAGGATGACCATATGATAAATAGTAAATAAATAAAAAAAAATAAAATCAACTGTACCTGCAACTTATGTGTTGTCCAATTGGAAGACCTAAAACTGAAGTAGGTGTTGGAAGTTCAAATCTGAACTTCGCCACATTGTGGCTCAGCTGTGTACGCTTGACAAGTTTGAAGTCCTTGAAATTCTCAGCATCTAAAGAGCCTATAAGCATACACCATGACATGAGCCAGTTTGCACAATTGGGCAATTTTTGACATAAAAAGCACAACACAATTCCACCCAATTTGCACACCTTACATGTTAATTGATACAAAGTACAGAAATGAAACTTCCATAAAAACTGCAATTTGACTACTAAAAAGTGAAAATAGCAGAAACAAGAAGAAAAGAAGAAATGAAAGTGAAATGGTTATTAATATTTACATGAATATGGATTTTTCACAGATTGCATATACTACTTCATGGTTAAATCTTCAACTTGTACAGAAGAGTTTAAAGGATAGAAATCTCTCAATACTTAGTTTCTAGGCCATGAAGAACGGGTTAAACAAGAAGAACAGGTCAGCAGTATAACAATACGATATTTTCTGAAAAATCCAGAACAGGTAAAAGGGCAAAGAAGCCAGAGACAAGCTTTGTGGATTTAGCATGGGTCCAAATTTGGCCTGACCTCAAGCTTTCACAAAATCTATAGGCATCTTGCATGGTTCAACAAAATCTATGGACATCTGGATCTATTCCTCTAATTCAATAATTACATCTGGCTCAATCACATTGCCTCTGCAAACAATTAAGCAATTGCAACATATCTCATTAGATAATTTCATCTCAGAACTGTGTTTGTACTCTTTTTCATGACAAAATCACCATAATGATGATGGAAAGAAAAAACACCATAATGGAAAGTGGAACAAAAATAATGGGAAAAAACTAAAAATTATTAATGATTATTGAGTGTACATATACAAATACGTATAGAGATCACAGTAGGATTCAAATGACCAACTTTCAAGATGTGCAAGAGTAATACAGCAATAAACCATTGGAATATTACTGGACCAAAAAATTAAGCTACCAGATAATCTAAAAACTCAATCATACACATGAAATTAAAATTTCAATAGGAAGGATATACCCAACATATAATTAGAAAAGAAATTAAAAAGATTACAGAATAAAAGTAGCCCAAAGCTAGGATCTTTTTAAAGAAAATAAAATAGAATTGAGGATTACCATTTTAAAACGCTTTAAACATATTAAAAGTGTACAGTTATTCGATGTTTGACCCATATATGAAGAAAAGGATGAAGAAAGGAAAAAGAAGAAACTGAATATTGCAATAGAAACCAATCATCCACTTCAAATTGATCCACATAAAACCAATCATCAACTTAATATTGCAATAGGAATGTTATTACCCATTGATCATTTATCACAAAGAAAAAGCACATCACAAAATACTCCAAAGTTTTCTACTCCTCCAGACAAAAAACACTGAAGAAACAGAAACAGCAAAGATGTTCATACCCCAACATCAAACACTTCAGTGAACAACCATAATTGTTACAGAAGTTGTATAAAACCATTACAGATTGAAAACCAACTAATCACAACCAAAAAAAAAAAAAAAAAAAAAAAAAGCAACTGAGAGGTCAAACCTTTGGCCTTCTTGGAGGTGAAGAGATAAGCAGCAGCCACAATGACAACAATAGCTACAGTTGCACCCAGAAGGATCTGGGGATCTAGTGATTCAATGAAATCCATGGATGTTCTTGTTTTAATCAAAAGCTATTTACTGAAAAACAAAAAATGGGATAGGGTAGGAGGAGAACAAAACTAGGAGTGTGCTTGGTTATCTTGTTTATATAG
This sequence comes from Prunus dulcis, assembly GCF_902201215.1. Lineage (NCBI taxonomy): Eukaryota > Viridiplantae > Streptophyta > Magnoliopsida > Rosales > Rosaceae > Prunus > Prunus dulcis. Next base: position 2,630,614 of record NC_047656.1, on the reverse strand, counting down.
TAGGATTTGGAAATGGGTCTGGTTAGTTGGTCTGGTACACTCAACTCAACAGTAAAGAGTCTGGAGAGGTGGTAGGTGAAATCGATGGGCTGATGACCAAAGAGTGGATCTGGTATACCAACCAATGCTGACTGAATGCCAGACGACGCCCACAGAAAATAATGAAGATACAATAAAAACTCTTAATTCAGGTTGTGACTCCTAATTTTGGAGTTGTATAAACATAACACTATACTAACCCTTGGCACATGTGTCGAATTCCTCACTTTCCCAATTATTGATACGTAAATATGTCTTTGGTTTTATTTTATATTTTATTTTTAAAATTAAAAAAAGATAACATAGGAAGTTATGTTCCATAAAAGTATGACCTATTATCTGATTTTGTTTTTAATTTTAATTTTTTAATATAAGAAATGTGAATTTACCATATTATCCTCATTTAATTAATATTTTTAATTTTTAATTTTTGAATTAACCAAAGGCATTTTCTGGTATTTTAAATGTTTCACCATTCTCTGCCTTTTGCTTTATATATATAGATACAAAGAATTCATCCTCATCAAAAAAATAAAAACCTGATTTAAGAAAAGAGAGAGTATTCATTGGAGGGAGACACATACATATTAGGTTTTTATTTAAAAAATAAAAGCCTTTTTTATCGTGTTATGTTTTTTTTTAAAATACAAACGATATTGAGGACGGGAAAATCGAACATGGACCTCGCCCCTTGCTTTCCTGTCATTTTGTTTTCAATTTATGGGTTTACAAAAATTTTAAAAACAATGACTTGCTAGCTTAAAAAATAATATTTTTTATAATAAAAAAACCACAAATAAACATGCTTTATTTTTGTGGAGAGAAAACATGCTTAAATCATGTCTACTACAATATGGGTGTGGTGACAAATACAAAAACATGTTATCCATAACAAAGAAAGATTGATATGACACGAGTAAAACATGATTTCTCTTGTCATGAGAGAACACATGCTTAAAACATGTCTACTACAATATAATCATGTACATATTATGGTTGTGCCTACGAGAAAGTATCAAGCACAACTCGATCGCATCATGGAAATAAAATAATGAGAAACAACAAATGAAATAACATGAATATATTACGAAACTTGAATGAACCATGTTTAAATGGGTTGTATTAGTAGGTTATACAATAATAGAAAAGTATGTTTAGTCTAAGATTAAGGTCTTAGGTTTAAAACCGCCAAGCAGGTGTGCAAGTAAATTCTCCTCTCCTTTTCTATTTTTGACTCAAAAAAAAATAAAAGTTGTGTATCACGTATTTAAACAAGATTTCAACTATTGGATAAATCAGACTGAGACATGTCAATCTTTCAAATAGGATAATAGATATAATTGGATCTAATGACTACGCCCCCATTTCTTATTAATAATAATGATGATGATGTGATGATAATGTTTTTGTAATTATTTTTCTTATTCATAAGTACTCAAATCAAAAGGATCAGACCCAAAAAAAAGTACTCAAAGGGAAGAAAATACAGCCATCAATTTTCAATAAAAATTCAATAATTCCCACAAATTTTATCACATTTTCTTATACCACAAATTCCCATACCGCTTTTTTGTATTGTTTTTGTTTTTGTTTTTCTAATTAATAAATAATAAAAGGAATAAAAATACATATAGTTTTAATTGATGTAACTGAGCCACTTTAGCTGCTAATTGATGTGGTCTAATTTTGTAGATACAACTGAACCGCCAACACCTTTGGCCCACAACCTCCATGGACTCCAAAGCTACCAGCAATACAACCTACCAAGTGCAATACATAAAAAGGACATTGGGGAACAAATTCAACTTATTCCAAAAGTCTTGCCTCCCTTGGGTTGAGCCTTGGGTCTGGCAGTGACTGGTGGATGGTGTAGGCTAGTTTTATTTTTATTTTTTTGTCAATTCAGAGGAACCCAATTCTAATTCATGTTCCCTACTTATCATTTTTGGCTCAACAAAAAGAATGTTCTGGCAAAGAAAATCTACACATTGTGTTATTGTAGAAACAACATCTGTTCCATTCTAGCTGTATCAGCAAGCGATCGATTCCCAAATACGCTCTAGACGCCGAGTAAAATCTCTCTCTCTACCAAGCAGCACAGAACTGTGATCTGCATTTTTAATGATGGTAACCTCTGCATTAGGAACTACCATCTGAATGTTGTTGCTGCACTCCAGAGGGACAACATTGTCTTTATCACCATGGATCACAACAACTTTAACCCCAGCTTTGCTCAAAACTTGCAAGTAACCATCCATTAACTTTGCTCCTCCACATATCACATTGTGCATGGTGTGCCAAGCTGAGTGATGGGTGTGTCTAGTCAAGTCCATAATCATAAAATGAAGATCCCTATGAAAGAAACATAAGACAGGCTTATCATGAAATGCCGTTTGAAATGGAAGGAACTAAACAATTTGTTTGTTTTGCAACATCTTCTTCTTTCTAGTAAATCATGATATAAATAGTTAGTTACCTTCTCCGAGTGAGTAGCTTCACAATCCTCTCCCACATCCTGTGATTCCGGCATACAAGAAAGCAGACACATCGACCTAGGTGTTCGTACCACGACATAAATGATGTTCCAAACAGGAACGGTGGCCATAGTTTCCTTCCGGCAAGTTTTTCAAGTACTCTTATGCTATCTCCATCTTTAGAAGGGATGTAAGGCTACAAATGATAAAATAAAACCACATATTCAGAACATGGAACAAAGACAACAGAGGAAATGTATAGATGTCTGAAGATTCAGCAAATATATAAGCTCATGAACTTACAGGTGCTACAAGAGTGATTGATTTTATTAATTTTGAGTGCTTAGCAGCTAATGCAATTGCTATTAAACAACCCATGGAGTGTGCAACCAAGTGGAAAGAATCCAACTGAAATGGACAGATCACAGACTTCTCAATCATTTCCAAATGATCCTTCAAAGTATACATACAGTCCCTTGGCTTTGGGCTGCTTCCAAATCCCAAGAGGTCGATAGCAAACAATCTATAATTACGGTTCACATGTTCAGAAAGATTTGGAAACACTGTTTCTGTCCAAAATGAGGAAGAAGAAAGAAACCCATGCAAGAATATCACATTCTCGACTGGCTTTCCTCTGCAATCCTGATCAGTGATGGCTGTCAAATATGAAATGGCAACAATATCAGTGATTATCTTATGCCACATTAGATAGCAACAAACAATCTAAATCAGACAAATGAAAACACAAAGTCAATATTTCTTGTCCTCCATACTCTCTCAGCAACTAAATGAAAGTCTAAAACCACCCAAATCTACAATTAGAATGTAAATGGGATGCATTTTCAAAATACCTTGCGAGGGCTCCCTAACAACAAAGTGAAGCTTCTGATCACAATCATTCATCCATGAAAGACAAGACTCACATCCACAATCAGACCACCTATTGACAACTGCTCCACCACCAATTTTCCTGGATTTTTTGGCAAATCCAAGAAAACCCATTTCCTTGAAAGCATTTTTCCTCTGATATAGAGTCTCTGAAAGCTCACCTTCTCCATGACCACCCACATTCCTCACCTGCTCTTCCTTGCTTGCACAGTAACAAGAGGATGCCTGCCCTTCAAAGAGCTCATCAATATATCTATACAGGATGCAGAGAAGGCTGTCAAGAAAGTCAAGGATGAGGAAGACAACGAAACTCAAGGCAGAGATGAGAATTGTTGTCGGCTTTCTCCAATTTTCCGAGAAAATTTGAGGAGACATGTGAAGAAATCAGGAGGACAGTTGGAGAAAAAACCAGTGCACAGCAATTGGGGATATGAAAAAGACATGGCTGTTGTTAAAATACTTGTTCCAATTTTATCGGATGTTCTCGAAAGGACCATAAATTGTTAATGCTCGCAATTTGGTAAATGTCGACCAACTTCGGCTTAATGAGACTTTTACTTTTTGGGAAATAGGCGGCTTTTGGCCCCACCTTGACTAAACATTCAAATGACCTGTTTTTTAAAGCCTCTAAAATTGGAGAAAAACTTTCCTGGCACGGGGATGCCAGGTCAGTTTTTCACCCCATTATCCCAAGCCAGTAGGATACTGCCACATGCCAATCTTTTTTAAAAACTTTTAATAATATATTTTAATCAATAAAAGCAACCAAAACGTAAAATTTCTCTATCATACCATCTCTACAATTAATTTTACTAACCAATTAATTTTTTTTTTCTTTCCCACACTCAGTTAATGTTTTACATTTTTTTCTTTTTTTTGCCATTCCTCTTGCGTCTCTTATGCAAAAACCTTCCATTTGTTCAAAATCGTTCCTGTCTCTGTTCAATCCCTCTCCTTCCTCTCTTCTATCCATAGATTTTTTATTTTTTTAACGAGGTGGTTTATTTTATTGCTGCAAACTAATGACTTTAAAAATAAAATAAAATAAAATAATGAAGTAATGCTAATAAAATTTAGTTTGCTGTACAATTTTGTTTCTGGTATTAATAACTCAAAGAAGAAGTTTTTATTTTTTCGCCTGATATCAATAACTCAAAGAAGAAATATGTTAAATTTCTTTGATCAAGTGTAACAGGGGTAACTTGCATGAATGGATTTATAATTGACTAATCCTTCTTCAAATAACATATTAAGGAAGAGCACAAACTTAATCTCATGTATAAAAGTAGTCTTTTGGCCAAATAGTGCAACAAAAAGGAAAAGGAATCATTCCCTTGTACAAAAGTGTTGTAAATGAGCTGTACATTCCTAATTAGTCTAAGTTAATTATTTGATTATGCAAGATTATAGGAACATATTACTTTCCTAGAATAGTTTCATAGGCTCTGTATATATAACCTTCCTATTTGTTATATATCAATATGAATGAAATATTATGATTTGACCAATCTGATATGGTATCAGAGCAGTCAAGCTTGACTGTCTCTTGCCCTAACCCTAATCGCTTCCGCAGCAACAGCCGTCATACAGACCCAGCACCAGCCCATATTCCATCTCAAATCACCGTTTTGCAATATTCCATCTAGTACGCAGCACCAGAACCAGCACTAAAAGCAATATTCCATCTCACAAACCAGCACCAATACCACCCATATTCCATCTTACAAACCCATTCAAACCTTTCCTCTAGTCAAATCACGTTTTGCAATATTGCAAATCACTTTCCACTCACAGACCCATTCAAACCGTTCCCCTTGTTCTTTTTTTCCCTTTCAACCCGATATTTCTTATTGCAAAAGAGTTTGTCTTATTGCCTTTGTCCACCGTTCACTTGCTTTTCCTCAACTTGATATTTCTTTTTTGTCCTTTTTCATTGGTTGTCAGCCAATATCATGGCCAACGATGATGGGTCAGTAAACACCAATCAATCCTTGGTGTCGGGAGGCTCCAAAACTACCACACAAATCGTCACTTTGCAGAGTGACACCTCCAACTTCTCCACAGGAATCAAACTGGATGAGAATAATTATTCTCTATGGCATCAAATCATAGAGATGAAGATAGCTGGGCGAGAAAAACATGGCCACTTGACCGGGGATATTGCCCAACCTGCAGACACAGATCCCACATTTAATAAATGGCGTGCATCGGATTGCCAAGTCAAGAGTTGGTTGTTCGACGCCATGCAACCTAATCAGATTAAACGATTTATTCGTTATGACACAACAAAGCAAGTCTGGGCTGCAATCAAGCAAACCTATTCAGATGGTGCTGATGAAGCCAAGATTTATGACCTTCACAGACGGTCATTCATAATGAAGCAAGCTGGCGCATCAGTTGCCAAATATTACAGTGAGCTCACTAAGATTTTTCTGGAGCTTGATCAATTAAGTCCAAGCACCATGGAGCATCCGAAAGACATTGAGACTAGACGCAAAGAGGTTGATCGTCTCCGAGTTTATATATTTCTTGCAGGTTTGGACAATAATTTCGATCAAATCCGAGGAGAGATTTTGCGGATGGAGCCAAAACCCGAACTGGAGGCCGCATATGCACATATTAAAAGAGAAAGTAACCGACAGGGAACCATGTCTGAAGTTGGTGTAACCTCCGAAGCCACGGCCTTGGCTACTGCGAGGTCCAGACAATCTCGGCCGAACAACTATAGTGTCGACCTTACTCGTAACCGGCCTCCAATGAAGTGTACCAAATGTGGTTTAGATAACCACACAATTAAGGGCTGTTATGAGATCATTGGTTATCCAGAAGGATGGGTCCACAAAGGGCGAAAAAAGGATTCTACCAGAGCCTCATTTGCATCCGCTCAGTCATCCGAGGAGACTGCATCAGAACCTCCATCAGGTACATCTGGCTCCAAGGCCTTGGCCACCTCAGGTACCTCTTGCACATCTTCACTTACTTGTAATAGATCATGGATTATTGACACTGGCGCTACTGATCACATGACATCTAGTTTTACTGGGTTGCACTCTACCAAACCATCAAGCCAAACACACATTACCAGTGCCAATGGAACCACCTCCCAAGTTATGGGAGAAGGGTCTTTATCTCTTACATCTTCATTAAGTCTTGATCATGTCTTAGTTGTCCCTTCACTCGACTATGACTTGTTATCTGTTCCTCAAATCATTGATTCCCTTAATTGTACCGTGTGTTTTTGGCCATTGTATTGTCTATTTCAGGATCTTCTCACCAGGACCGTGATTGGATGTGGTACTAGGAGAGGAAAGTTGTATTATCTGGACTTGACAGAAGACAGCAGTTCAAGATTGAGTCAGACACATCATGTGAAAGGAGATGAGTCTATCAGGATGAAGAAAATTTGGCTATGGCATAGACGATTAGGGCATGCTTCTTTTGGTTATCTGAAACTTTTATTTCCAGATTTGTTTTCCCAGTTTGCTGAATCAGACTTTCATTGTGAAACTTGCATTTTGGCCAAAAGCCATCGTATTTCTTACCCATTAAGATTGAATAAAAGTTCTTTGCTTTTCATGATTGTCCATTCTGATGTTTGGGGACCATCACGAGTTCCCACTATTAGCGGTTTTAAGTGGTTTATGACGTTTATTGATGATTGCACCCGGATGACTGGGTTTTTCCCTTAAAGCAGAAAAGTGAAGTCACCGCCAAATTCAAGTTATTTTATCAATATGTTGCTACTCAGTTTGACAAGAAAATCACTACGCTTCGATCTGACAATGGAGGAGAGTACGTCAACCATGACCTACATACTTTTTTAAGTCAACATGGAATTGTTCATCAAACCACATGTGCCTATACACCACAACAGAATGGCGTTGCAGAACGTAAGAATCGTCATCTCTTGGAGGTTGTTCGTGCCTCTTTATTTGAGGCCCGTATGCCTCATCATTTTTGGGGGGAGGCTCTTTGTTCTGCTGCTTACCTCATTAATAGAACACCATCCAGCCTCTTCAGTATCAAACTCCATTTCAGACATTGACCACTCTCCTCCCCATGCCATCCACACCAAATCTCGAACCACGTCTCTTTGGTTGTGTTGCTTATGTTCAGGTGTATCCACATCAGCGTGGCAAGCTTGATCCGTGTGCACTGCGTTGTGTCTTTGTGGGTTATGCTGACACTCAGAAGGGCTATAAGTGTTTCCATCCTCCCACTCAGACCATGCATGTTACCGCAGATGTGACTTTCCACGAGAGTGAGTTCTATTACTCAGGGGGAGTTTCTGAGCATCCTCTGCAGGGGGAGAGCTCTATCTTTGCAGAAGATACTCAGAGCATCCAAATTCAACAAACTGTTTTAGAGCAGTCAGTGTCCGAGCAACCAGCTACAGTAGTGCAACAAGATCAAGAGTTACTGGAAACTCCAGATGATGGTTCAGATAATTTCCCTCCTACTACAGTACCATCACCAATCATCCAATCAGGTCCTGAAGATTCCCCGCAGGTAACTGAGCATTTAAACTCCAACTTAAGCATTTTACATGAGTCGAGTCATACAGGAAACACAGGTTATCAGTTACCAGGAAACACAGGTTATCAGTTACCTATTCGTACCACTAGAGGGATTCCTAGACAACAGTATGACCCGGACCCAAAAACAAAAGTTAAATACCCTATTGCTAATCATGTGTCCCTACATAGGTTGTCTCCGTCATGTGCATCATTTGTATGTCAATTATCCACTGTATCTATTCCGAGTAATGTGCAGGAAGCTTTAAAAGATCCCAAGTGGACTCAAGCGATGAATGATGAAATGGAGGCTCTTCAGAAGAATTCCACTTGGAAGATGACTATCCTTCCCAAAGGGAAGAGAACAGTGGGTTGTAGATGGATATATATAGTAAAGTTCAAGGCAGATGGCACCATTGAACGATACAAAGCAAGATTGGTGGCGAAAGGTTATACTCAGACTTATGGGATTGACTATGGGGAGACATTTGCCCCTGTAGCCAAGATAAACACAATTCGAGTACTTCTTTCTCTGGCAGCAAACCTAAACTGGCCATTACACCAGTTTGATGTCAAAAATGCCTTCCTGCACGGCGACCTAGAAGAAGAAGTCTATATGGATTCCCCTCCAGGGTGCAAGATGGGGCCCAATACTAGCAACATGGTGTGTAAACTGAGAAAGTCTCTTTATGGCTTGAAGCAGTCACCCAGAGCATGGTTTGGAAAGTTCAGCAAATCAATGAAGGATTTTGGATACAAGCAAAGTAACTCAGATCATACTCTTTTCTTGAAACATAAGAAAGGTAAAGTCACTGCCCTTATTGTATATGTTGATGACATGGTAGTTACCGGGAATGACCCAGTAGAAAAGGCAACATTGCAGCACCACTTGGCAAGTGAGTTTGAAATGAAAGATCTTGGTGCTCTGAAGTATTTCCTAGGCATCGAAGTGGCTCGTTCAGAACAAGGAATATTTCTATCACAACGGAAATATATCCTTGACATTTTGACTGACACTGGAATGTTAGCCAGCAAACCAGCAGATACGCCAATGGAGTTGAATCATCAGCTTGGTGAATATCCTGATCAAGTACCCACCAACAAAGAAAGATATCAACGCCTTGTGGGTAAGTTAATCTATCTAGGACACACTAGACCTGATATAGCATATGCTGTAAGTGTGGTGAGTCAGTTCATGCATGCACCAAGTGAAGCCCACATGGATGCGGTAAACCGAATTTTGAGATACTTGAAGTCATCTCCTGGAAGAGGATTGATGTTCGGACGACATGGTCATCTAGATGTTGAGGGTCACACTGATGCAGACTGGGCGGGCTCTATTACTGACAGGCGATCTACATCTGGATACTTTACCTTTGTAGGAGGCAATCTAGTATCTTGGCGAAGTAAAAAACAGAAAGTAGTGTCAAGATCAAGTGCTGAAGCAGAATATCGAGGTATGGCGCACGGAGTATGTGAGCTACTCTGGATGAGGAATTTGTTGGAGGAATTGGGGTTCAAACCCAAACATGCCATGCAACTGAATTGTGACAACAAAGCTGCAATAGACATTGCACATAATCCAGTGCAACATGATAGAACCAAGCATGTTGAAGTTGACAGACATTTCATCAAGGAGAAGCTCGAGGCAAAGATCATTAAGGTATCATTTGTTAAATCCGAAGATCAACTTGCAGATGTCCTCACCAAAGCAGTCACAGGCAGGGTATTTCACAGCTCACTTAGCAAGTTGGGCATTGACGACATATATGCTCCAACTTGAGGGGGAGTGTCAATGAGCTGTACATTCCTAATTAGTCTAAGTCAACTATTTGATTATGCAAGATTATAGGAACATAATTACTTTCCTAGAATAGTTTCCTAGGCTTTGTATATATAACCTTCCTATTTGTTATATATCAATATGAATGAAATATTATTTTTTACCCAATCTGATAAGTGTAACCTCGGCCAAATAACATAACAAAAAGAAAAGGAGAACACTACATCACATCTACAAAAATGTAATTTTGCCAAACTAAAGATTATATTGTTCTTCTTTTGCAAAATATGTTGGTCTTTATACATCAAAATGGGCACATTACACCTGTTCAAATAAGATGTCCAAACAAAAATTAGAAAACTAATACAAAGCATAGCTACAATATCTACGTACCTATTGTCATAACCTTGAGATAGATTTCAAACCCATAAAAAGACGTCAACCAACCCTTATCAATCTTACCACCGAAGCAATTGGTTCAAACTATTGAAATACACATTCTGCATCACAACTTAATCCATAAATCAATATGGAAATTAACACAATTAAAAGTAAATTTTATACCATGCGTCAAACCTGATTTAAATGAATTGATTGTCCAAATGTGAAATTTGCATTCAAAGTTGTAGATGAATCCTAATGCATCATAAAATAATCTCAAGTTAGAAATATCTGATTTCTTTATCCTATGAGTATATATTAAATTCATATACTTGACTCAAGTAAGGCATTTGATCACTTCCTTGAAGCATGGTTGTAAATTGAAAATTCGGATGTCTAAAAGTATGGCTTGGAATATCCTAAAAATACATATAACATTAGGAGATAAACATTAAAATTAACCATCAAAATAATGAAGTGTAAGAATAAGTAAACCAAAGTGATGCAATGATGGATTATAATGAGTTGAATGAGGCGGAACACTATTGGTTTCTTGCTTAGATTGACCTACAAAAAAAAAAATTATTAGCACATGAAATTAAATACTAGAAAAAATAGTTGAAACCTAATTAATATCAATCTAGTTAAAAACAACTGAAAGAAAATAATTCTTACTAGTAGCCATGGTGGTAGGCCTTGAAGTTCGAGAGGAATTTCCAACTCTTGCGTCTTTCTTTTTTTCTTTTTTTCTTTTCTTCTCCAATTGACTTTTTATCCTATCATTTGTTATGCCTTTAGCCCTTATGGTGGGGGGATTCAAAACAGGTGGCTTAGCAATGAGCACATCATGAAGAGTTTGGTCACCCATGCTATTCAAATTTTCCTTTGATCTAGTAATTTTCATATCACTTTCAAGTAACATCATAACCTCTGCTAACTTTTGTTCGACAAGCCTTGTTCCTGAATCAAATAATGATGCTATACTAACAACTCACTCAAGCCCAATGATTGGGTAGATCTCACCTTCTTATTATAAGATTCACATAAGTCACTATTCGCCACAATTCCTTTCTTGGCCCATTTAGTCCAACTCTTCAATATGTATTAACTTGGTATACTTGTGATATTTTTGGAATATAACACTTTCAGAGCATGACGACATAGCAATCCCTTGGTTTCAAGTAACTTACACGAACAAGAAATATTATAAGTTATGGAGTAAAAATGGATTTTGTAAACCCTTTCATGACCTTCTTCAATTGCTTCAAAAACATATTAATTTTGAGTGCTTAGCAGCTAATGCAATTGCTATTAAACAACCCATGGAGTGTGCAAAGTGGAAAGAATCCAACTGAAATGGACGGATCATAGACTTCTCAATCATTTCCAAATGATCCTTCAAAGTATACATACAGTCTCTTGGCTTTGGGCTTCTTCAAATTCCCAAGAGGTCGACACCAAACAACCTATAATTACAGTTCACACGTTCAGAAAGATTTGGAAACACTGTTTCTGTCCAAAATGAAGAAGAATAAAGAAACCCATGCAAGAATATCACATTCTCAATTGGCTTTCCTCTGCAATCCAGATCAGTGATGGCTGTCAAATATGAAATGTCAACAATATCAGTGATTATCTTATGCCACATCAGATAGAAACAAACAACCTAATTCTTTGCCACCTTATGCTATCTTGTAACTGTGGGAGCGATTTTCGTCCCACAAGAATATTCGCATAAGATTCCTTCGCCTTCTTCACTTCTCTTTCTACCTGCAAAACAAATCTGAGTAAAAGGACCACACTCGAGGGGTGTTGGCCAAAGGCCCTTCGATGCCTAAGTTAGATTGGGTGTTTCAAGGAAAACCAGGTGGCCGGAGCCTTGTGTGAGAGAGAGAAAGAATATGGCGGCTAGGATTTGTGAAAAACAATTTCTGCAGAGTTTCAGTAGGAATTTAGACGTACCTCAACCCTTGTGTGTGGCCATCTTTTTATAGTGGTCTCGGAGGCTAGGGTTTCAGAGGAATAATTTCGTAGATGGAAAGGAATTATTCCTCCCCGATTTGGAATTGATTTGATTAATTAGGGATTTGATTTATTAGGGTAAGTCAAATCCCTAATTGTGGTAGGAATCAAATCAATTCCCAATTTAATTAGGTAACTCCTCATTTAATTGAGAATTGTGGTAGGAATAAAATTAATTCTCAATTTAATTAGGTAATTCTCAATTTAATTGGGTAACTCCCAATTAAATTGAGTAACTCCCAATTAGGTTGAGTAATTCCCAATTAGGTCAAATAATCTCCAAATGGAAGGTATTATTTGACCTAGGGTTTTGGTTTAATTTGGTTCCCATAAATGCCCCCCCAGCTTCTACATTGCACGTGGTGGCATGGAGGAGGTGTGGATTAATTGTTGGGCTATCCAGCTGCAACTGGGCTTCTTTTTGTAACTTGGGCTCCTTAATGGAGGAGGCTGGTGGTCTGCCCCCAGCTGAAGATGTTGAAAGATAGGAGATGCATGTTTCAGACCTAGATGATCTGCCAGCTAAGCGAGAGAAGTTCTCGACCAAGCTTCCTCATTCTGCCACGAGCAAGTCTTCCTCCAGGTGGTCTCGTCTGCTGAGAATGTCCCTATGAGAGTTGCTTCTTCTTCATATGCCAGGATCAAGAGCCTCGTCAGCGCGAACAACAAGAAGGTTAATGGAATGTAGGAGGTTCGGGATATTCTGCTCAGGTCTCCGCTCGAAATGCCCAAAACCCATGATCTACCCGGTAAGGAGGTTGTTGAGAAGCAGGGTTTGGGTCGCCTGTGCCGATCCTGGGATCAAACTGAGAGGACTATACATTTTTTCAGCAATCACGACTCGTCTGCAAAGCCAAGAATAGTCAAGTGTGGAGCTGACTCAATGTTGCAAGTTGAGGCTAAGAGAGCTAAAGAGTCGTCTACTTGAGCAAAGAGTCCTTGAGTTATGCGAACTGCGGATCCGGGAGTTGGTGATAACTCTGCTGGTCAAGTTCGACACTCATGTTGAAGCCACGGAGGCATCCAAGCATGAAATTGCTGCTAATGCGTACAAGCTGGGATACTTGGACTGTAGAACAATGCTTCTCCTTGTTGCCCTCTCGAACATGAAGATGGTGAGCAGTTCTATCATGGCATGCCCTCGACTTGATGTAGAAGCAGTTGAATAGCAAGTAGCAGCTGAAGCTCCAATGGAGAAAAACAACGCCTAAGGTGGCGTAGCTGATGAGGCTAGGACAAATGCGGAGGAGCAGGCAACTGGGGCTATTGAGCATATGGTACGATTGAGCAGAATGTGGCTATTGTCAACGCAGTTGATCAGGAGGTAGCTGTGAATGTGATCGGCTAAGGGTCATCTGCCGGAATCCCTTAGCAAATGTAGTTCATTTTGCTATTTTTGAACTTTGTAATTTTCTTTCAATAAGTGATCTTTGGTTGACCACCTTATTTCTTGTTGAACTTGGCTGGTTGGCCGCTTTGCTATGAAATTTTCAGTTGTCTTTCAAACTTCAATTATCACCGTATCTTGTAAGTGTATCTTCGGAGACATAGCACTTGAAAGAGACTCCATTGAGTTTGTACTCGTGAAGTAGCTTGCTTACAATGGAGGTAAGGCTTGTCGCCTATGTGCATATGTCGAGGACATAGCAGTTGGAAAGACTCCATGAAGTTTGTACTCGAGAAGTAGCTTGCCTTCAATGGAGATGAGGCTTGTCATCTGTGGGTGTATATGGGAGACATAACGCTCAAAAAGGGGCTCCATTGAGTTTGTACTCTAGAAGTAGCTTGCCTGCAATGGAGATAAAGCTTGTCACCTGTGTGCGTATGCCCGGGACATAACGCTTGAAAAGACTCCAAGAAGTTTGTACTCGAGAAGTAGCTTGCCTTCAGTGGAAGTGAGGCTTGTCGCCTGCATGTGTATGTTCGTGGGTGATCCAAAACTTCTAGTCGATAGAACTATGAATTCCTAGTTTATAGGAATAAGGGAATGAGAGAAATTTTAAGACAATAAGAGAAATAAAAGGAAGAAGCTAAGGAACTGCTTTGAGTTCTACTTTTAGAATTGCTTGATTCATTTCAATGAATAACTTACGTATTTATACAAGGTTTGGTTGCTAAAATTAACTAAACTAAAATAGTAAATTATTTTAAGCCATAAAAAATGAATGGCCCAAAATCTTACTCATTTTGAAACCATTAACTTTTTATGGTTTATAACAATTCGTTATAAACCATTAGTTTTTATGGTTTTAAATAATTTAATAATATAATATAAAATAATTAATTATAATTATATTATATTATGCTTATTTTTGTTGGTAGATCCTCCTGGATCATGGCTTCCCCATTTAAGATGCTTGAGCTCCCGGTCAAGCTAAATTGAGATGAGGAAACTCTATTATTGCCTTGTCTCGAATATACCATTTCGACTTGCTAGGAAGTTGACCTTTTCTACCAATACGGAAATACTCATACTTTCCATGTCGAGTCTCACGAACCTTCTGTTCCAATAGACAATCCTCCTGCAAAGGATCTTCTCGTTCAATCCGCAAGTCATCAACTGATGGAAGACGAGTGTCTTCTTCGGGATCATCATCAAGTAGAGATGGCTCAAAAAGTTTAAGATTCTCGGCATTGATGACCGAGTACATATGCATGTATGGTGGTAATTCAAGTTGAAAAGCATTATCACCAATTTGTTTGATGATCTTGAATGGTCCATAACGAATAGGCTTCAGTTTCTTGCCTTCACCGGTTAGCCGCTCCTTTCCAAGGTGTAACCATACTAGGTCACCTTCTTTGAAGTTACATGGCACACGATGCTTATCATGGCGAGCTTTATATCGTTGCTGAGAACTTCAATTGTGCCTCCACTTCAGTATGAATCTTTCTGACTCGTTCGAGAAATTTCTGTGCTCGAACATGTTCTTCTTCTTCTTTCCCACGTAATGGTTGGTCACTCATAGTGAATGCTAAATCAAAAGGACTCTGAGGTAAATAACCCAAACAAACCTCAAATGGAGATTTGAGTGTAGAGCCATGAATTGCTCGGTTGAAAGCAAACTGTAAGTAAGGGAGACTTTCATCCCAAGTCTTCGGATGCTTGGAATTGTAACCCCTCAACAAGTGTACCATAGTTCGGTTTACGACCTCCGTTTGCCCATCTGTCTGTGGATGAAATGCAGTGCTTCTTTTCAATCTAGTATCCATCATTCCCCATAACGACCTCCAGAAATGGCCTAAGAATCGACTGTCTCTGTCAGAAATAATTGATGTAGGTAAGCCAAAATGCTTCCAAATATATTGGAAAAATAACTTAGCAGCTCTTTCTCCAGTTACGGTCTTCTTGCATGGAATGAGAATCACCATCTTACTGAAACGATCTACCACCACAAACAAGTAGTCATTTCCAGACTTGGTTTTAGGCAATCCACCTAAGAAATCCATCGAGATACTCTCCCAAGGTCGAGTAGGTACTGGTAATGGAAGATACAGTCCTAACTTCCTGTTGGAAGGCTTCGATGTGTTGCATAGAACACAACCTCGAATGTATCGTGAAACATCGAGATGCATCTTTGGCCAATACACATAACGACGAAGATTCAATAAAGTCTTCTCAACTCCAAAATGCCCTGCTACTTTGGAAGTATGAGCCTCACGAATCCACTGCAACCTGTCGCCATCTTTTGGAATGCACAATTGTGTTCCCTTATACATTAGTCCATCTTTCAATTGAAACTCACTAGTCTTTCCTTGTTGCAGCTTGGCATAGGCTGAGTTGAAATCAGCATCTGTGTCCTACCCTTTAGCATATTCAGAAGGAACAATGGGTTGGATTTTCATAGCCACCAGCAATGCGGAATTAACTGGTGTAGGTGGTCTAGATAACATATCTGCCAACTTATTAGTTGCTCCCTTCTTGTACTTTATCACAATACTGAATTGTTGTAGGTAAGACATCCATTTCATATGGCGAGCTTGCTGTAACTTAGACTGTGTAGTTAAAACCTGAAGAGGTTTATGATCTGAGTGAACTACGACTTCTTTTCCCAACAAGTAAGCTCTCCAATGCTTCACTGCTTGATGCATTGCATACAACTCCTTGTCATAAGTCGGATAATTCAATACCGGTCCACTAAACATCTCAGAATGGTATGCAACTGGTTTCCCATCTTGAAATAATATGGCTCCCATAGCATAGTTCGATGCATCTGCTTCCACTTCAAATGGTCTCTGCAAATTCGGTAATGCTAATACTGGGGCCTCTGTAATCTTCCGTTTCAACAATTGGAAAGATTCCTCATGGTTTCTCGACCATTCAAACTTTTGATTGGCCTTTGTTAGAGAATGTAAGGGTGCTGCAATTTGTGAAAAGTGCCGAATAAACTTTCGTAAATATTGACATGCACCTATAAAGCTCCGAACTTCAGTCACTGTTTGGGGAGTAGGCCATTGAGAAATCACCTGCACTTTCTCTAGGTCCACTTTCAGTTCTCCTGCACCAACAATGAATCCCAGGTATACAAGGTGTTGTTTCCCAAATTCACACTTCTTACCATTTAACTGTAACTGATTTGTTCGTAGAACCTCCAAAACTTGAGCAATATGATGAAGATGTTCCTCCCATGTGACACTAAATATGAGAATGTCATCTAAGTATACAATGACGAAGTCGTCAAGGAAAGGGCGGAGTACCTCATTCATCAATCGCATGAAGGTAGCTGGAGCATTGCATAATCCGAATGGCATGACTAACCACTCGAACAGTCCCTGCTTTGTTTTGAATGCAGTTTTCCAAGTATCTTCGTCATGGATGCGGACTTGGTGATAGCCAGATTTGAGATCAAGCTTAGTGAAGTAGCGTGCACCATGTAGTTGATCTAGCAGGTCATCAATCCTCGGCAATGGATACCGATTCTTAATGGTTATTTTGTTGAGTGCCCTATAATCTACACACATACGCCAGCCTCCGTCTTTCTTAGGCACAAGTAACACTGGCGAACCACATGGTGAGCAGCTGGGTTTGATGACTCCTTGTTCAAGAAGTCCTTGAATTTGCTTCTTGATCTCGTCGGATTCCGTCACAGAAGTACGATACAAACCCAAGTTTGGTAGAGGTGAATCTCCTACCAACTGGATCTCATGCTCCACAGCTCTCCGTGGTGGCAAACCCTGCACATCATGAAATAAGTCCTTGAACTTCTCTTGTAATTTCCCTATGTCTGAGCATTGTGTAGGAGATAAAGACAATGTAGACAATGTCACAGCTCTAGAACTCTGATCTTGCGGTCGAATCATCAACAAAACGAATCGCCCACATGAATTGACTAACCTCTTGGCTTGGTTAGCTGTCAGCAAATTATCTGTAAGCAAATTATTTGTAGCTTGAGGCTTGCAAGCGTTGATGTGGAACTCCTTCCCATCCTTCACAAGTCGATACTTGCGAAGCCGTCGATAATGGATGGCATCTCGGTCCCATAAATATGGACTGCCTAATATGACTTGGCAAACATCCAAAGGAACCACCTCACATGTCACCTCATCGATATATCGATTGGTGATAGCAAATTTGAAGGTACATTGCTTCGTGATCTGTAAGTCAACATCCTTCTGAATCCATCCTAACGGGTACGGCTTAGGATGTGGTGTGGTGTTTAAACCCACTTTTCTTACTAAAGCCTCTGAAATCAGGTTTTTCTGACTTCCAGGGTCAATAATAGCTTGTACAACACTTTGCTTCACCTGAATATTCACATGAAACAACTCTTCACGGTTGTATGTGTCTTCAGTATCTGCTGGTCTTGTCATAAGGGTAAGTGTAACATCAGGGTGTTTCAACTCTGGAAGCTCTTCTACCTGCTGTGCAGTTAAGGTGGCTTTTCTGTCATTTCTCCCCTGGTTGTTTTTCTCGCGCTTTGGCCGTAACTCAGGATGGAGTATCCAACACTTGTCTTTGGCATGTCTGCTGGTTTGACAGTGATCACAGTAGACCTTCTGTGTCTGACCTTCCTTGCTCCGCGTCCCCTTTTTCTGCCAGTCAGTTTTGTTGACAGGTTTTGATCTGTCATCCTTCTTGTCAGTTCTTTTATTTTTTGCCTCAATGGCGATGGCCTTCACAGTAGCTTCTTCAATGGTGTCTACGGTGAACAATTTTAGTTCTTTCCGTATGTAGTCGGCAAGACCTCCGGTATACTTCATGAAAACGTCGTAGTCATCGACGTCAATGTCCAGAACCATAGCTTGGTTGTGGAACTCTGTTGTATACTCTTGTACAGGTTGCCCAAATCTTTGTCTGAAGTGTTGCCACTTATACCATCTTTCATCTTCATAGCCAACTGGATAAAATTGTTTTCTCAAAAGCTTCTTGAAGTTCTTCCAAGTCAATTCTAAGACATCATACCGTCTCTGATAGGACTTCCACCATGTAAGGGCATGGCTTGAAAGTTTCAAACTCGCATATTTTATTTTTTGCACATTAGAATACTTATAAACTGTGAAATAAGTTTCTAATGTGTCTATCCAGTTATCTAGCTTTTCAGGATCAACATCTCCTTTATATATAGGGATGTCAACCTTAAAATCAATCTTTAAGGTATCAATAGAATTTTTATTGTCACCTGATTCAGCTTTCTTTTTTGTTGGATCAGCTTGTATGTCATCTTCATCTTCGCTATCCTCAACAACCTTTTTCTTGAGCTTTTGATCAGGCTCAGATGAAGTTGATGGACGTGAAGATTTTCCAGTCTTCAAACTCTCCACGAGTTTAAGGATTGTTGCAAACAAGTTTTCAACTTGTTGCTCAAGTTTAGTGATGCGATCGCCATCACTGGATGTATCCTGTTTGTTTTCTCCAGTCATAATGTCTCTCTTGGACCTTGGCTTTCGGTGTACGAGCAAAGGACCTAAAAGTTCTTCTCCAGAAGCTTTGCGTTGGTTGCGAGTTGAGACCATAAACCACCGTCACCCTCTCGGATCTGGTGCTCTGATACCACTTGATCCAAAACTTCTAGTCGATAGAATTATGAATTCCTAGTTTCTAGGAATAAGGGAACGAGAGGAATTTTAAGACAATTAGAGAAACAAAAGGAAGAAGCTAAGGAACTGCTTTGAGTTCTGATTTCAGAATTGCTTGATTCATTTCAATGAATAACTTACGTATTTATACAAGGTTTGGTTGCTAAAATTAACTAAACTAAAATAGTAAATTATTTTAAGCCATAAAAAATGAATGGCCTAAAATCTTACTCATTTTGAAACCATTAACTTTTTATGGTTTATAACAATTCGTTATAAACCAATAGTTTTTATGGTTTTAAATAATTTAATAATATAATATAATATAATTAATTATAATTATATTATATTATGTTTATTTTTGTAGGTAGATCCTCCTGGATCAGTGGGACATAATGCTTGAAAAAATACTTCATTGAAAAGCTTGCTTTTGTATTGATGTTGGTGTGAATACATCTCTCTATTGAATAAAGGAAATTAACAACATAGGTAACATCAAAAGTAGTTTGTTTTTAATGGAAGTAAGGGAAACTCGTCGCATACTAGGAGCCCAGCTGGTAAGCAAAGAGTTTCATGGATAGTATCTCCAAAATTGGTGGGCATTCCATTGTCTAGGAATTTCTTTCCCTTCTAGAGTGTCTAGGGTGTAACTTCCTCTGCCCCTAGATCGGCTGATCACGTAGGGGCCTTCCCAGTTTGGCTTCATCTTCTTTGACCCTTGCCTCGGTGCTGTGATGAAAGTTTTTCTGAGCATAGGGTCTCCAAGTCGAAATTGTCTAATCTTGTGCCAGGATCTAGTAGATTGGGATAGTGAACTTAGTGAAGGTTCCTGTTTCTGAGCCTCCCTGTTGGGGCCGCGATCTGCGCTTGTCCCGGGCTTTGTGCTCAAACTTGTTGCTCTTTTGGCTTGCCTGCTTTGTCGGATGATTAACTTGCTTGCTAGCTTTCTTCACGGTGATGTGATCATCTTTCCAAAGTGCTTAGCGCTCTGCCGTTGCGAAGACTTCTGCCAAAGTTGGAGTTATGGATATAGCTCATGCTTGGTTGCAAGCCCTTCTTGAAAGCTGAGGATGCAACTTGGTCATTGCATCCTATAATGTTTGCCTTCTCAACCTTAAACTGTCTGAGGTACTCTCGAAGAGACTCGTCTGGCTTCTTGCGCAGGTTGAACAGGTGATCTGCATGCTTTCTGACCATCTTGTAGGAGGTGTACTCCTTTGTGAAGATGAGGGCTAACTCCTTGAAGTTGGTTATCGATGCAGACGGTAGAGTGTGAAACCAGTCTTGAGCTACTCGTCGCAGAGTCATCGCGAACACTTTGCACATCAGGGCGTCGTCTTCCTTGTACAAGATCATGGCGCTCTTGAAGTGCCTCAAATAGCTCTCAGGGTCAGAATCCCTCTTGAATGGAGTGATAGATGGCGTTGTGAACTGCTTCGAAGGCCGAGCTTGTTCCACCTCGTCGGTAAAGGGCGAGTAGTTGTCTCAATCAATTTCCTTGCGCATGGCCTATTCTATACTTCCTTTAAGTTGGACACCTTGGGGTCGGTCATTTATTAGCTTCTCGACATCTTCTGCTCGCAGGGCTGGAGGCTCGGGCCGACATCCTTGGTGCCTTGAGTGCTGCTGGCTAACTTCTTCCTCAGTTCCCAAGGATCGATCCCTTTGGTTGCCTTGCCCGTGGGGCAAATTTGGAGATTGAGCTTGTTAGGATTCCTCTACAACTTGTCGCTGCGTGTGGGTCCTCGAGCTGGCTGGTGGGCGTTGATCAACATCTTCTGCCCACGAAGAGGGTCATTCAGGTTGATGTCTTCAATGCCTCGAGCGCGACTGGGTAACTTCTTCCTCAACTCTCAAGGGTCGATCCCCTTGGTTGCCCTGCCCACGGGGCAGATGAGAAGGTTGTGCTTGCGAGGATTCTTCTATAGCTTGCCGCAGCATGTTGGTCCTTGAGCGGGCTGGTGAGTTTCGACCGTTGCGCTCGTCATGCAATTGCTCCCGAACTCGAGCTCCTTGGTCCTTGGACCCAACCTCGAACGGCTCAGAGTACGGTTTGCGGCTGTCCCCTGCCTATTTAACCTTGTGTGACCAACCTGGGACCTGTCGAACTGCTCGCCGGCTTGCTTGTGCACCCTCCTCTCCTCGTCACGGGGTCCAAGGTTAGGGCCTTGATTCAAGTTGATCTGCCTGAGTAGTTGGCCAATCAGGTTGTTTTGATCGTTGACCCTCTATGTGAGTTGATCAACATATGAATTAAGGTTCACCTAAGTGCGCGGGTCAGGTAGAGTGGTGTGTATCGGGCCAAATGGAATATGGGCTAGGGCTCTATTAGACTCGTTCACAGGTGCTTATGTCAAGTGTGATTGCAGAGGAGGGTGAGAATAGATTTGCTCCAAGATTGGGCAGGTGTCGAAGTAGCCATGGGGCTGTGCGACAATCTCGGCAGCTGAGTGGTGCGGCTGCTGCTGTGCTCCGACGGCAGGATAGCGAGGCAGAGCAACTTCGACAGGATGGCGTGGCAGAGCAGCTCCGACAATCAGCCCTTGCGGCTGCAAGGCTGTGGAGATCATGGGGTCATGTGAAGGTTGTTTTGCAATTCTAGCAGCTGTCTGCTGCGGCTGTTTTGCACTAGGAGACGGTGCAAGGTGTTGGTAGCCATGATTCCGTGCGGTTGCATTGAGGTTTCCACCATGAAACCAAGAGACGGGCCCGTCGTCGTGGTGTTACTCCTCGTACGTCTCGTATCAACCATGGTTGTTTGAAACAATGTGTGGAAAATGGATTTCGAGCATGCTTTGAGTATTATTTCGCGCTCTCAATGAAACCACCAATTTGTGGGAGCAATTTTCGTCCCACAAGAATATTAGCCTAAGATTCCTTCGCCTTCTTCACTTCTCTTTCTCCCTGCAAAATAAATTGGAGTAAAAGGACCACACCCGGGGGGTGTTGGCCAAAGGCCCTTCGATGCCTAAATTAGGTTGGGTGTTTCAAGGAAAACCGAGTGGCCGGAGCCGTGTGTGGTGGCCGGAGCCTTTGTTTGGGCCAAAAGCAACTAAACGGGTGAACAGCCTTGTGTGAGAGAGAGAGAAAGAATATGGCGGCTACGGTTTGTGAAGAACAATTTTTGCAGAGTTTTTGTAGGAATTTAGACGTACCTCAACTCTTGTGTGTGACTATCTTTTTATAGTGGTCTCGGAGGCTATGGTTTCAGAGGAATAATTTCGTAGATGGAAAGGAATTATTCCTCCCCGATTTGAAATTGATTTGATTAATTAGGAATTTGATTTATTAGGGTAAGTCAAATCCCTAATTGCGGTAGGAATCAAATCAATTCCCAATTTAATAAGGTAACTCCTCATTTAACTGGAAATTGTGGTTGGAATCAAATAAATTCTCAATTTAATTAAGTAATTCTCAATTTAATTGGGTAACTCCCAATTAAATTGAGTAACTCCTAATTAGGTTGAGGAATTCCAAATTAGGTCAAATAATCCCCAAATGGAAGGAATTATTTGACCTAGGGTTTTGGTTTAATTTGGTTCCCACAATAACAGCTTTACTTGATGAAATTTTTGACTACCGTTCTCAACCTAGACTAATTCTTTTTGTCATCCTAATAATCTCATTAGTAGCACATAAGCTGTATAATTAAAATGTAAATGGGATGCATTTTCAAAATACCTTGCGAAGGCTCCCTAACAACAAAGTGAAGCTTCTGATCACAATCATTCATCCATGAAAGACAAGAGTCACATCCACAATCAGACCACCTATTAACCACTGCTCCAACACCAGCAATTTCCCTGATTTTTTTAATAAATCCAAGAAAACCCATTATCCTGAAAGCATTTTTCCTCTGATATAGAGTCTTTGAAACCTCACCTTCTCCATGACCACCCCCATTCCTCACATGCTCTTCCTTGCTTGCACAATAACAAGAGGGGGCCTGCCCTTCAAAGAGCTCATCAATATATCTATACAGGATGCAGAGAAAGCTGTCAAGAAAGTCAAGGATGACGAAGACAACAAAATTCAAGGCAAAGATGAGGATTGTTGTCGGCTTTCTTCAATTTTCAAGAAAATTTGAGGAGACATGTGAAGAAATCAGGAGGACTGTTGTAGAAACTACCAGTGCACAGGGATAGGGGATGTAAAAAAGACATGGCTGTTGTTAGAATACTTGTTCCAATTTTATCGGATGTTCCCCAAAGGACCGTAATTGTTAAATACTTGCAATTTGGTAAATATCGAGCAACTTTGACTTAGCAAATGAGACTTTATTTTATTTTGTTGGAAATAGGTGGCTTTGGCCCCGACTTGATTAAACATTCCTCAAATGACCTCTTTTTTTAAAGCCTATAAAACTGACCCCCTATAAATACCTTGTTATCACACGCGTATTACCTATTTCACATTGTTGCCCAACTCCCTCAAAATCGACTCAACGTTCTCTCTCGCTCTTTTACATTCGCGAATGCTCTCTCTCTCTCTCCCCCTCTGTGGTGTCCCCTGGTACGCTCTCTCTCTAGCCTCTATTCCTAAAGGATGAAATCTTCTTCTCTTTATCTTTGTAACTGCAATTTCAAATTAAGGTTGTGGTTTAGCGTTTGTAAGAAATGAATTTGTATGCCCCTAATTTGAGTTAGGGTTGTACTTTAGGAACAATTGTGGTTTATGAGTTTTTTGCATAAAAATTTTGGTAAGGGCAAACATACTTTTTTTGTGGCATAATTGGGGAAGAATTAGTGAAGCAAATTAAATTTTACTTGATTAATAGATGAGCCTTGTTGGTGCTAAAAGCTAGACAGGTTGTGGTAGAACCAACTTGCAGATGGTGTGGACGATTGAGGGATCGGATCTACCTTTAGGGAAGCTAGATATGCATTAAAGAGATAAGAAAGCAGTGGATGAGATCTAAGGCACCGGTGTGGTACCAGCCGAAGGTCCTCTGATGCTAAAGTTAGCTGAAGGAGAGAGGAGTTGGCTATTGACAATGCAAAGACATGTATGTCAATTAGAGCTCACTTAACCTAAACTTTGGGGCAATGGGTTCTTTTATAGGGAGTTTTAGGTGTCTTCTTGGTGTGAAGTGTCGATGTGGGATTCGTGGGATAGCTCTTAGGGGCTGCCATGTGTCCCAACTAATATACCATCGGGGAACTTGAGAAATTCCTACAAGATACCTTATGGGAGGCCGAGCACACCTACCGGTTGTGGGCCGGTCAGTGAACAATCGGAAGTTGGTGCCGGGGGCACCTACCGATTGTAGGACTAGACCTGCCAGTGTAGGATACGGGGCCATGCTGGGCCCAGAATCAATCATGGGTGCTGAGGGCACCTACTGATTGTAAGGCTGGGTTTGCCAGCGTGGGCTATGGGGCCCTGCTTGGTATCAGGCCTGTTCCACATAGGCCCGGCACGGTTTGGGTAGGGTCAAATTTTGGCCGACTCATGGGCTGAACCGATGAAGGCCTAGGTTCTCAGGTTGGGTCGAGTCTAAGTTGAAACCCGCAAGTGGGCCAAACTGCAATAGGCCTCGATTCTCAGGTCAGTTCTGTATTTTGATAGATTTGGGCTTGAGCCCAATGCTACCATTTTTCAAAAGCCCAAATTGTATTTACTTTCAGCCAAATAAAGCCCAAATCATATTTAGTTTAAGCCAAAACCCTTTTTTTTGTTGCCAAATTGCCAAAACCTAATAAGTTCTTATTAACATGCCCAAATCACCTTTTCTTCTCTTTCAAATATGAAAATCATGCAAATTCAGGTATAACCCATAAAAATCCATCATTCCAATCTAAGTTTCTAAACAACTAAATCAATCCCACATTCACACAATCAGTAACCAACCAAGGAAAGGAAATATAATGTCTTACAAACCATTACTATATATATTAAAAAAAAAAAAACACACACACACACACACACACACACACAAATAAAGCAAGCAATCCAAATTAAACTTTTGAAAGATTACAACCCATGACAAAAATACACATAAAGATAATATCCTTCCAAAAAAGCTGTTGCATCCATCCATTCTTCCAAAAAGCCTTAACAAGCAACCTACATAACACTTAAAGAATTAACAAAGTTTCACCATCAACGAATCATAAATGAAATAAGATGCAAGAAAAATACCTTCTAACATATCCTCATCACATTAAGAAGGAGGAGTCTTATTCAAATTTGTCGTTGATGCGTGACTCCCTATTTCTACAAAATGTAATAAAATAAATCAAACCATTTGAGTTAGAACAGATAAAAATAAGAAAATAATCGAATTCAAATATACTTATACAAGATATTACCAATTTCAATTGATTCATAGAACTTCATCTCCTCAATACTTGTCACATATTGCAATGAAGATATATATTCGGACCTTATCCAATTTTGAGAGCAAATCAAAACCTCAACCATCCTAGGAAACAATGAGCTTCGAAACGAGTCAATCACTTTCCCACTTGTGCTAAAACAAGACTCTGAAGCTATTGTGGAAGTAGGGATTGCAAGCACATCCTTTGCAATTGATGCCAAAGTAGGATACTTGAGCCCATTTATTCTCCACCACACTAGTATATCAAACTCATCATCAATTGATTCAAGTGGATCCAACAAGTACCTATCCACTTCATGTGTTATAACCACATTCTCACTCTCTTGTTGAATTTTTTTTCCACTTTTCCATCATGGTTTTTCGTTTACGACCTCCAAAAACCAAAGAAGAGTCGGTTTCATTGTTAGTACTACCACCACTCTCATTGGTAGTACTAGTAGCACCCATATTGTTACTACTAGGCTTATACACTTCATACATATTCATAAGAAGTTGTTTCACCTCATTTGTCTTTTGAGCCACCAATCTATCACAAGTAGGATCATTTTCAAATATTTCTTCAAAGATGTGCTTCAAATTGCGAAGCTTGAATCGGGGATCAATCACAACTCCTATCATCAAGAATGGGTTCACTTTATGAAGTTCACCCCAATATTTATCATATTTCTTCTTCATTGATGCTGCCATATCATTTAAAAGAGTATCCATGGCTGTCCGTTCTTCAATAGGAATTGTAACATCATATCTATACAACTCCCGAATCTCCCCATCTATGGCAAGCAAGTCATGGAAGGTTGAGTGTGATGTTGGATGCAAAGAAGCTGAAATTTTCAAAGTAACATCATAGGTCTTCAAAAACATCACAAATGTCACGGCTTTTTCCCAATCTTCATCACTAGGTGGACCCACCCTCTTATTAGTCTTAGACTTTCCCTTCCCTTTCCCACTTCCTTCAATGTCTTCAAATCTCTCGTCATCTCCTTCCTCTTCCTTGAAGTACATTAAGTAGGAAGAATCGGGATCATCCCCCATTCTATCAAAAGCTTTTCGAAATTTCAATGCCGCATCAAGCATCAAATAAGTGGAGTTCCACCTAGTGGGCACATCCATCACCACCAACCCCTTGCACTCTATTTTTTCCTTCTCAACACACATTTTGAAGTAACTCAACCGAGAAGGTTAACACCTCACAAACTTGACCGCATTACGGATTGCCACAATTGAGCTTTCTAATCTCTTCAAACCCTCCTTAACTATCAAGTTGATTATATGAGCACTGCACCTCACATGCATGTGAACTCATCCTAACACACTATTTGAATCTTTCCACCCATTTATTTTCTTCCTCACATAATCAATTGCCTTAATATTGGCAGCCGCATTATCCGCAGTAATTGTGAGTATCTCATGTGCCCAATCAATCAAACAATTTTCAAGCAATTTCACAATGCTCTCCCACTTATGACTATCAATCACACAAAAATTTAGGATTCTTTTATGCATTTTATAGTCGGAATCAACAAAGTGGGCAGTCAACACCATGTAATTCACATTTTGAACTGATGTCCAAGTGTCAGTTGTAAGGCATATTCTATGTGAACGAAGGTCAACTTTCAACTTCTCCTTCATTTTAGTGTACATTTCTAGAAATCTTCTTCCAAGGGTTCTACGAGAAGGTGGATTAAATTGGGGCATGCAACACTACAAAATTCCCTAAACCCTTCACCCTCCACAAAGCTAAAAGGTAGCTCATCTCGAACTACCATCCTAATATAAGCATCCAAACAATCATCTTTGTTAAAATTCCTAGAAACAAGAGCATTACCCTTGGACTTGGATGCATCAAATGTGAGCGTTCCTATGTTCTTATCCTTGTGCCTATAAGGGAATGCAAGCATTGTTTGGTTAGATGCTTCCACATGTTGCTAGTCCCATTCTTCTTGGTATCACTAGCATAAGTAGCACTAAAATACTTGCACTTAGCCCGTTTTTCAACTTCTTTTCTTTTAGTCCCATCTACCGCTTTCACATCCAATACGAAATCATACTTTTGAAAGTGTTCCCACACATCACTCTTCTTCTTACTAGGTTTCCTCTTCCCAGTACTAGGTTCTAATAGTGATGGTATTGGATTTTGTGATGCTGCTGTAGGAGGTACAATAGCATCACTACAAGGTACAAAATCATCATTCCCAGGCATTTGAGCCTCATTAGAAGCAGGTTCCTATTCATAAACAGATTAAAAACATATTTAAACACAGTCAATCAAAGTTTTCCTACCCATAAACAGATTAAAACATATATCCTATCCAAAAAAACATATTAAAAAAGAGTCATAATAGAGTTTTCCTATCCGTAAACAAATTAAAACATATATACTATCCAGCTAATAGATTTAAACAGTCAAAACAGAACTTTCCTACCCATAAACAGATTAAAACATATATCCTATCCAAAAAAAAAAAAAAAAAGATTTAAACAAAGTCATAACAGAGTTTGCCTATCCGTAAACAGACTAAAACATATATACTATCCAATTAACATATTTAAACAATCAAAACAGAACTTTCCTATCTATAAATAGATTCAAACATATATACTATCCAAAAAACATATTCAAACATAGTCAAAACAGATTACAAAAATACAAATTACAAACATATTAAACACACTCAAAACAGAACAAAAATAGGGTTAGCAGCAAATTTACCTCCATTTAAGCAAAATTTTTGAAACTTTCAAAGCTCAGCAGCAAAGATGCTAAACAACTTTAATGAAAACAAAAAAATGGTTAGGTTACAAACAAACTTCATTCCTTTCATAAACAAGCTTCACTCAAAATTGCAGCAGCAAAGATACCTCAGGTCGACTCATAGATATATATTACAAAAACATAACTCATGTGGGGACACAAATGAAAGACAAAAAGGTATGATAGCTTCAAATTTAATCTTGTATTCTCAATTTGAACATGAAAAACTAGAATTCTATTAAAAAGAGTGGCCTAATTCTATAAGCAATCTAAAATAAAATCCCGCAAGGAGAAGCCAATAATAAAAGTAATAAAACCCTAGTAAAATAGAATAAAGTAAACAGAACGCTTGGGCAAACACTGACAATAGATTATTGGGCCATCCCAATTCCCAGCAATCCCTTTGTTGTTTCCATGTTCTAAATGAATAACTCAGTAACCCAAAAAACGATTGAGGTTTTGGCACAAAAGCTAAGTGATATTATAGCTACCGCAGACATATATACACAGTACAACGTTAAATCTCTTACACACATCTTACAATGTGTTTAGAAGCAAGTAATGAGTATGAAAATATTCAACCCATGAAGGAGGGGAAAAGAAAAGCAGGACAAAAAGCCTTTTATTTTTTTTGTCATAGACAAAAAGCCTTTTAAGTGCTACAAAAAGGTTTGCCACACAGAAATGTCAAAAGACTTTCACAGATTAATTACACTATCCAAAATAGGTGAAACCCAAATTATCTCTACAACCTAGGCATGCCTATGGGATTTGCTAATATTGCTCTTTAAAAGTAAGAAGTCCTATTTTAAAAGACTCTCACCCAAATTCCACTTAAAAGAAAATTATGTAAAGACTTTAAACTGCAAACTCAATCACCCATAAGTAAATCAATGCCAATGAGGATCTTAAATTGAAGGACTAATCATCACTAGCACTGTGAACTAGAGCCTAACAATTTCGCAGCTTATACCTATGTACAATATATGAGATATGAATGAGTGATTGAAAAGCCCCAAATCAAATTAGAACTTAGACTATTGCCTCTCAATGTACAAATTTTTTATTAAAGGATTGAATGTAAAGTTTAACCAATTCTATAAATTCTCAACATGAAAAAAAAAAAAAAACACATGTTAACTGTGTAAAATAAGGCAAGATTAAAAAAAAAAACAATAACCTGGAAAGATATCTTCTAAAACTATGGGGGAAACATAGTGAGAGTTATTCAATACTAAATGTATAATGGAAAATGCATACCAAACGAGAAAGAGAGAGAGAGATCGATGAAGGAGTGACTCCGATGCTGTCGTCGAAAGATCTAAGGTCGGGAGAGATGAATCAATTGAAGATCTGAGGACTCGGGAGAGAGAGGCGTCACTTAGGGTTTTGATTTTGAAGAAGAAAGAAGAAGAAACCAAAAGAGGAGAAGAGAAGACATAGTGAGAGAGAGAGTCGCATGAGGTGAGGGAAGGTTACACTTACGGGAAAAAAAAGGGTGAGGATAAGCTGCAAGCAGGCTCACTGACCCTTTTTTTTTGGCCAATAAAACGACGTCACGTGTAATATATATATATATATATATAATTAAATATTTACCGGTTATGTTTAGGTTCTCCAGTTTTGAAAAAATTTGACTCGAGAGTTGAACCATTGACCTTCGGTTCGGTTCATGTCCATGGTTCACCTTTTCCATTTAGTCAAAAGACTCTCTTTTTCGGTATGGTTTGGTTTGGTTTGGCCGGTTTGATCAATTTATTGATTTTTATGCCCACCCTTAGTTCCACATGTCATGGCATGAGAGGCCGGTTAGATATGGCACAAATATAAGTCCCCCAATTTCCCAATTGAGAAGGGACTTCTTGGTTGGGGACTTGCACATGTCTTTACCATTCTGATTTGGACCTCGATACACAGATTTTAGCCATTTCTTTGCTGTTTTCGATGATAGTCCTATAGTCCCCTAAGTCCTCGAGCAAGGGGGAGCTTGGAAGAGGGGAGCTTGGACCACGGCCATCGACTAGTAGTCTCACGATGGTGTGGTGTGCTTGCTGGGCAAACAGTAAGTAAAGTTGAACGTTTAGGAGGGTGAGCAAGAACTTGACCCTGTGTGCCGGTCGTTCAGCAAGGGGTGACGATCGATTGGGAGGGAGAGTGAAAACTCAACCATGCACGTCTGCCGTTAGGCAAGAAGCAACGAATGCTTGCAAGGGTGAGTAAGAACTCAACCTTGCTCACCTGCCGTTCGTTAAAGAGTGACGAACGGTTGCGAAGGTAAGTGAAAACTTGACCCTGCAGGCCTGCCGTTTTGCAAGGAATGACGAATAGTTAGGAGGGTGAGTGAAAATTCGGCCCTGCATGCCTACCGTTTATTAAGGAATGACGAATGGTTAGGAAAGCGAGTGAAAACTCGACCCTGCATGCCTGCCGTTTGGCATGTGGGGGCAAACTGTTAGGAGGGTGAGGGAAAACTCAACCCTGCACGTCTGTCATTTGGCAATGAGTGATGAAAGTTTCCAAGGGTGAGTGAAAACTTGACCCTGCTCTCCTGCCGTTCGGAGTGTAAGCTGCTGGAGCAAAATGTGGATGGTGTTGATTAGCAAGAGTGTATGGTTGTTCTGCCTATCACTTAGACTTCTATGCACATATCATGGAGCTTTGAATCCTTGTGTTTGACATGTGTCACGAGGAAGTTGGAAGGTTCGCATCGTTTCATCTCCTGATTCTACTTCCGTCTTATAAAAGGAGAGAAATGATAGAAAGACTACTTAGCATTTTGAGAGTGAAATTGGAGCTTGAGAAAGGCGATTTTCGGTAAGTGGGTTGTGGGCAGAGGCGATTTCCGGCGACCAAAACAACCGTACGAAAACAAGGTATATTGCCTCTTTTCTGCCTCTTTTGAATCAAACTACTGAATTTAATTGAAGTTTTGCATGAACATGGATGAACTTGTATGATCATGGATGAACTTGAGAGATTTGCATGAAACGTAGGCCTTGATGAGTCAGGATCAATGGTTTGAGTTGAGCATGAAGTTTAGTTTCTTTCGCTTTATTTATGGATGTTAAAGAGTGAGGAGAGTATAGGGATAGCCTTGGGGCATTTGATAGGGATTCTTTTGGCAAAGAGCCTGCTCCACAGTGTGAGAGTGCTGATTTTGAGAGCACTGATCTGGAGCTTCTGGAAGAAGTGGAGGTGCCTGTAATGTTTAGCATGGATTTCCTTGAGCTGAACGCGCTGACCAATTGGGAGTTAGCTAGGATCCAAGCAATGCATTACATTCTGGATTCGGTAATCATGCAGATTCTTAGGTCATTGGAGTCCTTAAGTGATCCCAAGGGTGAGTGGTATTCTTCATCGAGGTGTTCAAGCATGACCTTCGGCTGCCGTTGAGGCCATCAGTTCAGAAATTTCTTGAGCAGATTGACTATGCGCTTAGGTAGTTCAACCCTAACTTTTAGGTCACCCTCCTCAGTATCATAATTGCATTTAGTGTTGTCGAAGAGGGACAGCCGAGCGACGCACAATTCTCGCATCTTTACAGCGTGACAAGGGCGAAGAGCTCGTACCATGGGATTGGGTGCAGTCGAACAGTCTGCATGTGGAGAGCGAAGGCACTTTGTGGTAAGAGTGCCAAGCTCACAGAAGACTTGGTTTTGACGTCGAGTGCTGGTGTCCAGGAGTTGGGAGTTGGCACCTGGTGAGGTCTTTGAGAGGCGTATTCTCACAACTTTATAAACAATCGGTAGGTATGAGGGTGCCATGAGGTAATTTGTTTGGGAATGCCAATTCTAACCTGTGTTTGTTTTGTATACTAGTCTCCTTGAAGCGGCCTAGTGCGACGAAGGAGGACATAAGGACAATCAAGAGAGTACAAAGCAAGATTGCCGAAGGTAATCGTTACTTCAAGACTCTATTGAGCTTCGGCAATTTGTTCAAGGCAGGCTTGATTGACAACGCCAAGAAGACCGAGAGAGAGAAAGAAAAAAAGAGTAAGTTGCCGCTCAAAATTTTCTTTCATTTTGAGGTTTCTCTATGTCTTGTGGGGTGCCGTTCGGCATCCTGCTTTATGTCGTTACTAAACTGACTAGGTGTTCTGTTGCAGTGGTAAGGTGGTAGAGCTATGTTCGAGACTACGAGGAGACTTCTGGAGCCTCGTGGGCTATCGGCCGAGCAACAAAAAAAGGAGAAGTGGTGTCTGGGCTGAAGGGGAAGGGGCAGCACTAGTCAGAGGTCTCTTCGCAGATGAGGTGACCGTTGCTGAGGGAGGTGACCATTGCTGAGCGTGGTGACCAGAAAAGGGCCAAAGAGGTGGAAGTGATACGTGAGGTCTACCTCCAAAGACAGGCAAGCGGCATATTGAGGGGCTCTTGATGTGATGCCTCTGTCGAAGAAGCTAAGAGGGCTAGATGAGACGGCCAAGATCTTGATTCCTGGTGTTGAAGTGGAGGAGGGTGCTAAACTGATGAATGTAGGCTACCTGTCTAGGGTCGTGTAGTTCATGAACAGCGTCATTGACAAGGCGAAGATGGGGTTGTTCGAATTGGAGCAGCTACCGAAGATGGCACTTCGAGAACAAACTGGTTGTGCCTTCCACTTCCAGGCTACTTTAAGTGTCTTTGTTTTGCATTTATTGTTTTTGTCCAAGTTATGCACGACCGGCGCTCACTTGTGTTAGAGAGAAAAACAAAATCCAACATCAACCAAATAGGTTTGGGAGATCAAAGAGAGATTAAAGAGAGTTTTCAAGAGTGAAATACTTTCATCTTTCAAAGGGTTTAGATTGAAATAAATCTTGAGAATCTTGCACTACCATCCTTGTATTTTCAAGATACTTCCTCTCATCTCAAGGTTCTATTTGTGTGGAGACTTAGAGACCATATACTTTTGTGGCTCACAAAATGGAGAAAGATCAAGGAGCAAAGATCAAGGATCAAAGAGGAGATCAACAAAGAGGAATTCATCAAGAGAAGACCAAACACAAATTGGTTCACATAATTGCTTCAAGGGTAATTAGATCTTATCCTTTCTCTTGAATTTTCCATTTGTGAAAAATGTATCAATGTTCATGGCTTAAGATACTTGGAAGAAGTTTTGTTTTTGAATTTAAACAACTAACATAGACTTTCGTTGTGATTAATTTGATTAAATGCATGTTTAATATTCAAATGAACTTTGTAAAAATGCTTTAAATCCTTCAATTGGTATCAGAGCCATAGGTCATGGGCTTGATATGTTTTTAGGGTTTAAAGATGCATATATGGATTGTAAATTCATTTAAAGTAAAATAGTTATACTTGATTTATTTTAATATGATTGAATAAAAATCAAATGGAGTGAAAGGGGTTGTTTGGGATTTTGGGATTTCTGGTTTTATGTTTTGATGATCGATGCTCTCTTTGTATGCATATACGTATGTATGAACATTAGAGCATAGTTGCATTAAAACCCCACAATTTTACTTCATGAAATATATGATATTAAGAGCATGAGATGGTTAAAATGGAATATTGATTTTTTCGAAAATAGCATGAACATTCATATTTGTTCATATGCATGTTCTCGGTGTTCTTGATGTTCTTGTTATGACATCTTTTTTATCCATAAGTTAGGTGACTAATTTTGATAATTGTGTTAGTGGATTTTTCCCCCAAGATAGGTCAAAAGATGATGATGATGCTTTATTATAAAATTGAAAGTTTTTCAAAATGTTTCCACTCGATAAACATTTACTCACCACACTAAAATTAATAAGATTACTTTGGTGAGTGTGTAGGGTCTATCTAGATGTAAATGATGGTGATTTGGTATAAAATGCAAAAATTGATCAAATTATTCCTATCACTAATTATTTACGCACCACACTAAAATTAATCATGATTATTTTGGTGAGTGTGGTTGGCCTACCTAGTCACATTCATGACTATTGACCTAATTAAAATGAGACCAATTTAACTACCCTCAAAGAAATATTAAGTTGATAAGAGAAATGGCACTTTGAATGCTATTTTGTGGCCTTCCACCGTGGTAGTCCCTTTTTGAGAGGCACATGTACACTTTGTTGTACCTCAGTGAGGCAACATCCAGCACTTGCGTGGCACATGTACACTTCGTTATATTGAAGCAGGCACTGAAGGAGATGGTGTCGCCAACCCTGTTGATGATGCTTGACCTTTCTTGCTTTTTTATTGTAAAAAATTTGTCCTGTTTGAATAGCATGCCGAACGGCATTTTTGTTTTTGTGTTGAACATTGATGGTCGTTTGACCGTTTATTTATGTGTGCCGTTTTGATAGATTGATTTATGGCATTTTATTTCATTTAGACTTGTTTCCACGCTGTATGCCGAAGGCGATTAGCTCGAGGGGTATTACCAAAGGTAAGTAGCCTTGGAATGTTTGCATGAGTATGTCGTACGCATTAGTGCCGTTAGGCGTGATGTTGTAGGCATATACCGAATGCAAAGATAGTTGTGCACAAAATGGCTGAGCAGAGCCTTTCATTTATTGTAGTGTTGCTAAAGGCACAACGTACATTAGAGAGGGTGCCGAACAGCAACACCTCATGTAGGATTATAGATGAGGGGATAGAAGGTCGTGCTCGTCACTTGCAGAAGTACTTCAAGTGATCGGCGTTCCAAGGCCGACTAAAGGTCTGTCTATTGGAACCGCGGATTCGGTAAGTACCTTGGCGACAAATGTTGACGACTTTGTAGGGCCCTTCCCATGAAGAGCCGAGGGTGCCTTCGATAGATTTTTTGTAGCCAAGGATACTTTGCACAGGACCTAGTCCCCAATTTTTGAACGATCGATGTTTAACGTGCGATCGGTTTCTTCGATGAGGTCGAGGTTCAGGGCTAGTTTGGCTCTGTTTTCCTATGGCTCATAGGATGCCTTTATAGGGTCGGCACGTTGATTTCTATAGGCACAACAGATTCGGTACTGAAGGCAAGAGAAAATGGTGTTTCTTCTGTAGATCTTCAGTAGGAGATGTTGATGGCCCATAGTGTTTTTGGCAATATCCCTGGCCATCCACCTTTGGCTGCTTCGAGCTTTTTCTTCAGTGTCTTCTTGAAGATCTTGTTGATGGCTTCCACTTATCCATTGGGTGTGGGTTTGCTGGAGATGCGAAGAAGATGTTGATGTTGAATTGGGAGTAGAGGTGCTAAAAACGAGATTAGTCAAACTGGTGGCCATTATCCGTGATGATTGTGTGTGGAAGGCCAGAGCGGCAAATAATGTTTTTCCACACGAAGTGCTCGATTTTGGCGGTAGTTGTAACAACCCGATCCTAAATCAATTTGTATTTATTAATTTATTATGAAAAAAGACTATTTTTCCCCTCGAATATTATACTAATATAAAAGTTGACTTTTTGACCTAGAGGGAATTTAGAAAGATACGATTAAATCAATTGTACCATTGCGTAGATCACGTCGAGACGAGACCATAGACACATAGTGGGCTCAAATTCGAGTTGTATTAAGAAAGATACGATTAAAACTTATGTAGGGGCAAAATGGTAATTTTGCTAAACTGGATTTTTAAAATCCAAATCTCTCTCTCTCTCTCGCTCCCCAAGCCCCCTTCCTTTGCTCGAAAACCCCTCCCCCTGACTGAATTTGCAGCTGCCATTTCTGGCCACTAGAGGCCACGACACTAGAGCCAAATGGACCAGCCGCCTGCCAGACCGCCAAAACCACCACGAAAAAGAGCCGGTTTCCCTTGAATTTCTCCGGCCACCAATTCCGGCAATCAAGGTATGAATTTTCA
Source organism: Prunus dulcis (assembly GCF_902201215.1). Taxonomy (NCBI): domain Eukaryota; kingdom Viridiplantae; phylum Streptophyta; class Magnoliopsida; order Rosales; family Rosaceae; genus Prunus; species Prunus dulcis. The sequence continues at coordinate 2,594,636 of NC_047656.1, read as the reverse complement.
TCTATCCTCGAGTTCTAGCTGATGGTTGTGTAGGATTTGATCGATTTCTAGCTTAGATATAGATTTTCAACCCAAAGTTTGGCCGAATTTCGGGTTGAAATTCCGGCCATTTTCGGTCCTTTTTCGGGGTAGGCCCAAGAACAAAAGTGACTCCAATCAATGCCCTGATCCTATGGTAGAAATCTTGGCCTTCCATTTTGAAGTTTTCGGGCCACCAAAAATTGATCAAACCACCCACGTGCTGCCGGCGCTTAGGCAATGTTGTGGGCCCACATTTTGTCCTAAAATGATCCCTAGATTGCCACGGGCGCGTAGGTGTGCTTGCATTTCAATTTGGATATTGTTTAAGCCTCGAACGGATTTCACTTATTGAACGATTTCCGGGTTCGATATGTTTGGACTGTTGGATCGAACTCAAATTCACGTATGTTGTACCTTGTATTTCTAGGATCGTATAGGACTTGACGGATTGTGAATCGAAGTCCCAGATACTCCGAAATCGTGAACCCTTGGGGAAGATAAATCATCACCATTTGATCGTGCGATCGTGATCAATCCGACCGTCCGATGCGGACCAAATTTGCGGGGTAGGTTTAGAAGAGTGTGTTGAGCCTAAAGGAACTCCCGAATTTGTGATCGGAGGTTGTATGCCCTGTGGGCCCATATGACCCAGTGTAGGAAGTTTGACCCTCGATTGACCGTGAGTCTTCTGAGATAGTATCGTCCATCAAGTAGTGCTAGAATGACTATGTAAACCAGGTTTAACTGTTTGTGAACTGCTCTGATTATGTTTGGATTACGTTTTTATGTTATAGTGTTTAATGATATTTTGGGTGTTGTTCTGATATTCGAAGTTTAGTGTGTTAACTATTTATTTATTATTATTAGTATCAGTTTTAATAAAGTGAATGATTGGGTGATAAGGGAAAATTTATGATGAGTTTCAGAATATGGTTTTCAAACCCACCTCAGGAGTACTCCCCATGTGGTCCTTGAAACAAAATTTTCATTTATGACATGCCCCACGAGTTTCGGTGATGCTTAAACCGTGTGGTGCTAGGATATGCCTTCTCGGGCCGACTATATGTCCCCCAAGTTCTGCGAGGATTGCAGGTCGGGTAGACTTGGTGTCTCTGAGGCTTGTGAGGATTGCGGTTCGGATAGACTTGGTGTCTTCGAGGCCTGCGAGGATGGAATTGACGAAATAATTTTGGAATTGACGGATTATTATTGGAATTCACGGAATGTAATTGGAATTGATGGAATATGGATGGAGGTACGTCTAGGTGGAGAGTGTTCTAAGTTTTAAGGATTTTATATAGTTCACAATTAATTTCTTAAGCGATAAGTTTGTTTTATAAGTAAAAGAGGAAAATATATGTTTTAGTTAAGCTGTTGTTGTTGACATTAATATTTTACGTGTTCAATGTTATTTTAATAATTTTCTCATTTTCTTACTTATCTGTAATAAGTTAATTATAAATCCTTATATATATAATTATAATTGGGTTTTATGTGAGTTTAAGTGTCTTCGGCAGTTGTTTGTTTTATTTTTATTATATTATGAATCTAAACCAGTAATACATAAATTGATTTATGAATTAGAGGAAGTCCAGTGAGCGGACCTTTGTTTTATAAATAATTTTATGCAATTAAAGATATATTATTTGATCCTGAATGAGTTGCCCCATGAGTCCTAGGGATACCCGGACCGTGCGGAGTGAGGAAATGCGGATCAGGTTGACTAAATGTCCCCTGAGTCCTACAAGGATTGCGACCCGGGTCAATTTTGTGTTACCGAGGCCTGCGAGGATGTGTCACAAACCGTGACACGAGGAATTGATGGTATAATGTGGGAATTAACGGAAATTAAGGAAATGACGGATATATGATGGGTACACCTAGGTGGAAGGGAAATATTTACTTTTCAATGTTTTAAACTGATTTAATGGTTTATGTAAACGTGTGAATTGTGATATAAATATAAATATGCATGTTAAATTTCTGTACAAGTATAGAATGTGAAAGTTATTGAGCATTTCTCTAAAGAAAGAACTACGTGTGGCTTGATCCCTTGTTAAGGGTACGTGCGACCTACAGTTACTAGGTGCAACCGCGAGATCAGGTAATTGAAAAGCTGTTCAGTTAGGTTATTTTGAAATCTATAAATGTATTCATGTTGTTTCTTTGAATCCGTTTCTGTTGGCAAAACATTTTATTTGTTTTTGAGAGGCCCGAGGCCATAAAGATTAGATGTTGGTTGCTTGAATTATGTATTGAGCATGCTGAGCGATTGTGGATATATGTATATTGCTTTAACTACGGTGGAAATATTTGGGAATAGACTATTTACAGGCGAGACTTTGCCGAATTTTCAGTAGAAGTCCAACTTGAAGAAAATTTAGTTTTTAGTTAGAAGGGCAATTTGGTAATTTGTGTCCGGCCTTTGCCAAGTGTCGGACACGCACAGGGTTTGGCTCATATTCTGAAGTGGAATTTGGAGAATGATGTACCTTGCCGATTTGTAGCAGATGCTTTTGGCTTTGGCTTTGTCGTTTGGTAGCATGCCGTCAGCTTGGTAAGAGTAGATTAGGTCCATCCAGCTGGGCTCCTACCGACCGGCATGTACCTTAGCTTCAGTAGTGTTACGCTGAGCTAGTACTTCGATTGATACGTGGCACCAAACTTGGTTGTCAATAACTAATGCCAGTCGTGAAAGCGCATTGGCATGGTTGTTCTCTGACTTGAGGATTTGCCGAATTTGATAAGCATGAAATTATTTTAGCAATGGGTGGGCCTTGGTTAAGTAAGTTGCTATTGATTTGTCTTTTGCTTTAAGTGTGGTGATAATCTTATTAATGACGTGCTGAGAGTCACTACAGGTGTTGAGCTGTTCGGCACCCATGCCTGCTAAGAGAGCTTTGTATTCATCTTCATTGTTGGAGGTCTAGAATTGTAAACGTATGATGTATTCACTTTTCATTTGGTTAGGTGCCGTCAGGACTAGGCTGGCTCTGCTTCCTTGTTGATTGGATGAACCATCAACGTGTATTGTCCAAAGAGGGATCTTTGAGTCAAACGGCCCTTCGGCATGTGGGAAGCTTGGTGTTGTCAAAGATAGCTCGGCGGGAGTTCGTCTGCCAAAAGGAGCGTGAATTAGGAGATGAAATGAGCTACGGCTTGTCCTTTTTCGATAGGTCTGGGCTGATAGTAAACGTCAAACTCGCTGAGCCTGATGGCCTATTTGATTAGCCTCCCAAATGTTTCTGGCTTCTACAAGACTTTGCGCAAAGGCTGATTGGTGAGCACCGTGATGGTGTGAGCCTGGAAGTAAGGCCGAAGCTTGCGAGGAGAGATGATAAGGGCGTAGGCGAGCTTCTCCAGCCTCGGGTACCGAAGCTCAGCATTTTGTAAGGCATGGCTGGTGTAGAAGATAGGAAGTTCGGCATTGTTGGGCCTGCGTATCGGTATAGAGCTGAGTGCCATTGTCGTGACCAAAAGGTAGAGGATGAGACTCTCTCCTGGGAGCAGTTTGGATAGCAAAGGGGCCTTGCTCATGTATGCCTTAAGGTCCTAAAAGGCTCGATCGTATTCGGCATTCACGTGATTTGCCATTTGTTGCTTTTGAGGGTGAGCTGAAATTCCCTAGAATGGCCAACTGATCTGTTTCTTAATACTCAAATACCACAGCAGGATTGAAATACCGTAACAATCCTGTAAGCAAAATTCCAGAATACGCAGTAGCAATAAATTCAAACAAAAACAAAAACAATCGCATAAGGGACACAAGATATTACATGCAGTAAAAAACCTCAAGATGAGGAAAACAACTGCGGGCACTATGCCAGAAAACAAATCACTATGAGAAAGAATACAAAAATGTCTTACAAGTTTCAACTCACAATATTAACGCTCATAAGGCAGACTTGCCTACTCGCCTTTGCTACTCAACCCAATCAGTGGTCTTGTCTTCCTTCATTAATAAGAGATGGCACAATGCTGGTCTTGGCTGCTCACACCTTAAGGCACGATTGTTGATCACCAACATGCATAATGCTCATGAACTCACACATATATGAAAAGATGATGATGTAATCACTCATGGAGGCTAACAAGGAACAGCCACATGAGTTTTCAATATAAACTCTCAAAAACTCTTTGCAAGAATATTTTTTTGTTGTATTTTTCTAAAAGCAGAAGAGTAAAAAACAACACATGTCCCTTCTTATTTTTCACACTTAAAACTAGGTCAGAGACCGAAAAAGGCATTTAGCAAAAATGGGCTTTTTGACAAATAAAGTATTTCTTTAAAACAAATAAAGTCACTTAACTAAAAACCCAACTGAAACGACAAAAGAACCCTTTTGCTTAAATAAACACCAAACTAAAGAGTATAAAA